>NC_079502.1:95643577-95831077 GCF_030052815.1 Hevea brasiliensis
TCAGTGTCACTGTACTTTCAACTGAACCAGTTTTCTTACTTTTTATTTTATTCTATATTTCAAACAAATTTATCTGTCCCTATATGCACACATAAACATTTCTACATGTCTGACACAGCACTGAGAATGTGATATCAAATGTGAAAAGATAAATGCACTGCTAGACACGCAGAAAATTTCAAGGACAATCACTTTTTGGTTTGAAATTTGAACAGTACAAGATATAGCAAACTAATTTTAGTCACGCAATATTAGCATACAACTTAGTAAACTAATTTCACGAGTACACAAACAAGTTAGCTAATATTCTTTAAAGATTTCTTAGCAAACCTATATCACAGCAGATCACTCACATATTTAACAAAATGTAAAACATGAAATTATTATGAATTAAATTTCAAACAACTAGTTCACACATACCAATTTCCCTTGTAATTCTACAAAAGGTTTCTTCATTAAGAGGTTTTGTAAAAATGTCGGCAAGTTGATTTTCAGAAGCAACAAACTCTATTTTGATATTTCCATTTTGAACATGATCTCTAATAAAATGATGTCTGATCTCAATGTGTTTAGTTCTTAAATGTTGGACTGGATTTTTGACCAAGTTTATGGCACTAGTGTTGTCACACCTAATTGGGACAAGATTATATTTTAGACCAAAATCTTCCAATTGTTGTTTCATCCATAAGATTTGAGCAACACAACTACCAGCAGCTATATATTCTGCCTCAACTGTAGATAAAGCTACTGAAGTTTGTTTCTTACTGTGCCAAGAAACTAGTGCAAGACCAAGAAATTGACAAGTACCTGAAGTACTTTTTCTATCCAGTCTACTTCCAACAAAATCAGAGTCACTATAGCCAACAAGATTAAATGATTCACACTTTGGATACCATAAACCAATTGATTGTGAGCCAATGAGATATCTAAAAATCCTTTTAACTGCACTTAGATGAGATTCTTTTGGACATGATTGAAATCTTGCACACAAGCAAACACTAAAGTATATGTCTGGCCTAGATGCAGTAAGATACAAAAGAGAGCCAATCATACCTCTATAAAGCTTGGTATCTACTTCTTTACCTTTTTCATCACTGTCCATTTTAATTGGTGAACTCATAGGGGTGCCCATGCTCTTCAAATCTTTCATCTTAAATTTCTTTAGCATATCCTTGATATACTTTGATTGATTTATAAAGATGTCATCATTCATTTGCTTAATTTGAAGTCCAAGGAAAAATGTGAGCTCACCCATCATGCTCATTTCAAATTCATTCTGCATAATCTTAGAAAATTTCTTGCAAAGAGATTCGTTAGTAGCACTAAAAATTATATCATCAACATAAATTTGCACAATGAGCATATCATCATGATGCTTCTTAACAAAAAGTGTTGTATCCACTTTGCCTCTTTGAAAATCATTTTGTAAAAGGAATTTACTAAGCCTTTCATACCATGCTCTAGGAGCTTGCTTTAAACTATATAAAGCTTTAGTAAGTTTATAAACATGATTTGGATGCTCATGATTTTCAAAGCCTGGAGGTTGTGCAACATACACTTCCTCATCAATATAACCATTTAAAAATGCACTCTTGACATCCATTTGATAAAGCATAAAATCCTTGTAACATGCAAAGGCACACAACATCCTAATAGCCTCAATTCTAGCAACCGGAGCAAAGGTTTCATCAAAATCAATCCCTTCCTCTTGGTTGTAGCCTTGAGCCACTAGTCTAGCTTTGTTTCTAACAAAATTGCCTTTTTCATCCATTTTGTTTCTAAAAACCCATTTAGTACCAATAATTGAATGATCTTTTGGTTTAGGCACTAAATTCCAAACTTTATTTCTCTCAAATTGATTTAGTTCTTCTTGCATGGCAAGAATCCAACTTTCATCATTTTGAGTATCTTCAAAACATTTAGGTTCAATTTGTGAAACAAAAGCAACATTACCAAAATATCTTCTCAATTGTGCTCTAGTCATCATCCTTTGAGATGGATCATCAATAATGTCTTCTTGGGGATGATTTCTATGGAATCTCCATTCTTTAGGTAAATCTTCATGTTGGGGCTCATTTACTTGTAATTCTTCCAAATTTGGCATTTCTTCATTAATTTGATCTTCATTGGCATCATGGACATCTATTGTAATTTCTCCTTGAGTTTCCTCATCTTTGTCATCAACTTGTTCCATTTCTTGACTTGATATTAAATTTTCTTTTCCAAAAATCTGCTCATTATTATCATCACAAGCATTTTTCCTTCTAATAGAAGGGTTAGTCTCATCAAACAAAACATGAATAGTTTCCTCAATAACCAAAGTTCTTCTATTGAACACTCTATAGGCTTTACTCTTTGTTGAATACCCAAGAAAGATTCCTTCATCGGATTTAGCATCAAATTTCTTTAAGTTATCCTTCTTGTTATTTAAAATATAGCACTTACAACCAAATGCTTTGAAATATGAGATATTTGGTTTCCTTCCTTTCCATAGCTCATAGGGGGCCTTTTTCAAAATTGGTCTAATG
The DNA here is from genome assembly GCF_030052815.1 of Hevea brasiliensis. NCBI lineage: Eukaryota > Viridiplantae > Streptophyta > Magnoliopsida > Malpighiales > Euphorbiaceae > Hevea > Hevea brasiliensis. The sequence goes on from NC_079502.1 coordinate 95,646,106, forward strand.
AAAACTCTATTCAACACATAGCAAGATGTATTAACAGCTTCAGCCCAAAAGTATTTTGGCAAATTATTTTCACTCAACATAGTTCTAGTCATTTCTTGCAAAGTCCTATTTTTCCTTTCCACTACCCCATTTTGTTGTGGTGTTCTAGGAGCTGAAAAATTATGATTAATTCCATGTTTATCACAATATTTCTCAAACAAATGATTTTCAAATTCAGTTCCATGGTCACTTCTTATAGATGAGATGCAAAAGCCTTTTTCATTTTGAATCATTTTATTAAAAGAGGCGAATTTTTCGAAAGTTTCATCTTTGTGAGCAAGGAAAAATGTCCATGTATATCTTGAATAGTCATCAACAATAACTAAAGCATATGACTTTCCACCAAGACTAGTAGGAGTTACGGGTCCAAATAAATCAAGATGAAGCAATTCTAATGGCCTAGTGGTAGACACAATATTTTTAGATTTAAAAGATGCTCTAGTATGCTTTCCTAGTGCACATGCTCTACATTGAAATTCATTTTCATAATTAATCTTAGGAAGACCATTAACAAGTTCTTTCTTGGACAATTTTGAGAGTGTATGCATGCTTGCATGACCTAGTCTTCTATGCCACAAATAACTAGAGTTATCAAGAGATACTAGACATGTACCATGATTAGTTTCAAAATTATTCATGTCAAGCAAGTAAACATTATTGGATCTATTTGCAATGAACAATGTATCATTATCTAAGTTATTGATTGTACATAGAGAAGAAGTAAACTTTACCTCAAAACCTTTATCACAGAGTTGGCTTACACTTAGCAAGTTGTATTTCAAACCTTCAACAAGTGAAACATCTTCAATACAAGGTTTGGTTCCAATTGAGCCATTTCCAATTATTTTTCCTTTCCCTTTATCTCCAAATTTTACATATCCTCCATCTTTCATTGTGATTTTTGAAAACTTGTCCTTTTCACCAGTCATGTGCTTTGAACAACCACTATCTATGTACCATTTTTCACTTTCCTTCATCCCTTTGAAACAAACCTGAAATTTAATCATTGAACTTTAGGTACCCAAGCAACTTTGGGTCCTTGGGGGTGATGCATACATTTTGCATAATCATTTAGGTTTAATTTCATAGCCATTTTATTTGATTATTAGTCATTTTTAGCTAATCTCATTAGTTAATTAGTTAGTTTTTCATAGTTGTCAATTTTACACTAATTTGTAATTTTTACTTTGTTTTGTAGGAAAAATGGTGTTTTTGAAGGACTAAAGAGAATTTTGCCATTGAGGAGTGTCTTCTACAGCAAAAAGATGTCAAAAACAAGTTTTCAAGCTGAAATATGCATTGACCAAATTGTGCATAACTTGCTGCATAAGCTATGCAGATCTGCATAAGGAGAAAAATCACTGTTTCAGAACCAACCGAAATGTGCATAAGGAGACTGCATAGCCTATGCACATTCTCGCCTCCCTTATGCACATTCACGAAATTGTGCATAACCTATGCACCAAGTCATGCGCCGCATAAGTGACCCGTAACCAGCTGAAATCGCATAAGGGATCGCATAACTTGCGATCCACTTATGCAATCCTCAAGAGTTCATTAATGAGCTGGCAGGAGATTCTCTCAAATAATTCCTCCTAGAACATACTATTTTAGGACTCCATGTCAGAAAAATGCTATAAATAGTCATATTTTCTCATTTTAGAGGTGAGAAAAGGAGCAAAGAAGAAAGAGAGGAGGCTAAGCAGAATTTGAGGAGTCATTTTCACCTTCCACACCATTTTCAACTAAGATTTGCAGATTTCTTTCTTTCTTTACACTTTTCTACATTTCTAGTGTTTAATTCCTTACTTCTTAGCTTAGATTAAAACTTTATTTCCATTTAAACTCATCATATCTTGTAAGCATTATGGATAGTGAGTAGTTTACTTTTGATTCTGGAGTAAGGGTTGTAATATTTGAGATATTTTGTGGATTTTGATTGGGTAATCCATATTTTGTGGTCTTAATGAGTTTTATTCATTTCTTGTATGCTAAATGACATGCTTAGTGTAGGATCCCATTAAGTTATGTTCTCAATCCATGGTTGAAGCACCGAAAGGAGAAGGCCTTGTGATAGATAATCAAGAAATTGGACTTAATTAACTTAGACCTAGAAATAGGCTAAGGATTAAGAGGATTCACAGATTAATTAAAGAACTTAATGGGTCTTAATTAATTCTAACTCCACGAAAGTAGGATTAGTTTGATTAAGGCACTCTTTGTCTCACTCGAAAGGGAATTCAAAGGATTTAAGAATTAATCTCCTTAAAACCCATTAGTTTCATAAGATTGGATAACCAATTTAAAATCCCAAAATAGCTCGAATATGAAATCCCGAACTCCGGAATCGCCTTTTTATCATTGTTAATTTCTAATCGAATTTAATTACTTGCCATTTTGAATATTGCCATATTTGAACTTGCTTACTTCAATTTGATGCAATTTTAGTTTAATTAATACATTGTTGAATAGAATATTAATTTTGCACATTTAAATTGCATATCCCATTACCCATTAATTTACTACTTTAAATACTTCGATTTAGTCAACTTTTATATCAAAAATTCAATCATTAACACGACTCCTCGTGGGATCGATATTTTTCTATACTACTTGTACGACCCGTGCACTTGCGGTTGGGACGCATCAAGTTTTTGGCGCCGTTGCCGGGGAGTTGTTTGTTTAAGATTGAATTCTTGATCATTTTAGTTGTTTTTAGTTTTATCTTTGTTATCTTTTCATTTTGTGTTTGTTTGTTCTTTTTCAGGTACTTTAATCTTTTATGAGAAGAGCTAGAAGCTCAAGTGACACAACCTTACTGTTCAATCCTGAAATTGAGAAATTTTGTAAGGCCAACAAGAAAGAAACCAGAAGAAGGAAGGAAGCTTCGAGAGAAACTGAATTAGAAGCAGACATGGCTGATGAAAGAATTAGAATTGGTGTTGGTAATGCTGGAAATGGTCAAAATAATGAAAATGCAGCCCATGGTGAAGAGGTAGTTAATGCAAACGTGCCTAGGGGAAGTATGATGGACCATGCTTTTCCACGTTTTGATGATTTGAGAGAGAGCATAGCAAGACCAAGGATTGATGCAAATAGCTACAAGATGGATTTTGGAGTTCTTCAAATGATTCAAAATTCTCAATTTGGAGGACATCCTTCTGAAAATCCACACACACACTTGAAGAAGTTTGCTATGATTTGTGATATGCAAAAACAACCTGGAGTATCTGATGATGCAGCAAGATTGAAGCTATTCCCATTCTCTTTGAAAGATAGAGCATTGGATTGGCTTGATTCTTTACCTCACAACTCCATTACAAATTGGGAGCAACTCACTGATGCATTTCTTGCACAATATTTTCCACCTGGAAAAACTCAAGAGTTGAGGAATCAAATGACAGCTTTCAGACCAAGAGAAGATGAGACTCTTTATGAGTCATGGATGAGATGGAAAGAATTGGAAAGATTATGCCCACATCATGCCATTCCAAAATGGATGATAAATCAGAATTTTTACACTAATGTCACTCCTGCAATCAGAGGAATTATTGATGCTCAAACAGGAGGAGAATTTATTATTAAGCATGAAGATGAAGCTTATGAGCTATTGGAGAAAATTGCAAAGAATACTCATCTTTGGAGTAGTCCAAGAGGACCAGCTCCAACTCAGAAAAGGCAAGCTGCTGGAATGTATGATCTTGATCCATTCAACATGATTAATGCAAAGTTTGATGCACTTACAAATGTCCTTGCTAAGAAGATGGAAGATTTGAGTATGTTGGTTAGTTCATCATCATCAGCTGGAAGTTCACAACAAGTGGCTTATGCAGAGGAAACTACCAGCTGTGGAATAGATTATGGAGAACAAGCAGCATATGTTGGTAATTATGGAAACAAGCAAATGGGGAATCCTTATTCTCAAACTTACAATCCAAATTGGAGGAATCATCCCAACTTTTCATGGGGAAATCAGCAAAATCAAGTTCAAAATCAGAATTTTCAACCACAACAATGAGTCAAGTTCCATATCAAGAAAATAGGCAACCATTGCCTAATTTTTCAGAGAAAAATATGAACCCTCCACCAAAACAAAGAAGAACGAAATTCCACCACTGAAGCTTTATTGCAACAGATTCTTGCCAACCAAAATAAGCATGATGAGGAGATGAGAGAGGTGAAAGCAAGGCTGGAACAGATGCAAACACACAACAGAATGCTGGAAAACCAGATTGCACAACAAGCATCCTCCTCAAGTGCTAAGTCTTTTGGAAAGCTTCCAAGTCAACCAGAAAATCCAAGAGAGCAGTGTCAAGCTATTACTTTAAGAAGTGGAAAAGTTATAAATGATGAGAAGAGTGAAAACAGTGAGAAGAGAGAAAATGAAAAAGGAACTGATGGGAGTGAAAAACAAGAGAGTGCAGAAAAATGTAAGGAGAAATTTGAAGAAAAGGAAGAGAAGTATATACCTCCTGAGCCCTACAAGCCACAACTTCCCTTTTCACAAAGATTTCACAAAGCCAAGCTTGATAGGCAATTTGGGAAGTTCTTAGAGGTTTTGAAGAAACTTTACATAAATGTGCCTTTTGTTGATGCTCTTTCACAAATGCCCTCTTATGCAAAATTCTTGAAAGAAATTCTCTCAAACAAGAGAAAACTTGAAGATGATGAAACTGTAGCTTTGACAGAAGAATGTAGTGCTATCCTCCAAAGGAAACTTCCTCCAAAGCTTAAGGATCCAGGGAGTTTTTCAATTCCATGCCACATTGGAGAGTCTTGTTCTACAAAAGCTCTATGTGATTTAGGGGCCAGTGTTAGCCTTATGCCCCTTTCTATCTATGAGAAGCTCAACATGGGAGATCTAAAGCCAACCCACATTTCTCTTCAGTTAGCTGACAGAACAATCAAGTATCCTGAAGGGATTTTGGAGAATGTGCCCCTGAAGGTTGGAAAGTTCTATATACCTGTTGACTTTGTCATCTTGGACATGGAGGAAGATTCTAATATTCCAATTATCTTGGGGAGACCCTTTCTAGCTACAGCAGGAGCGTTGATTGATGTGAAAGGAGAAAAGCTTACTCTTAGAGTTGGTGAAGAGCAGTTAATTTTCAATATTAATAACACTATGAAAAAGCATCATTCTGAAGCTGATACTTGCTTGAGAGTTGATATCATTGATGAGCTAGTTGAAGAACACTTCAGAAAGAAATATCCAGAAGATCCACTTGAAAATTGTTTGGTTCGTGGAGGAGGCATAGATTATAACAACCCTGATGTAGCTGCATATGCTCAACACTTAGAGGGAAGTCCACCATTCATTTCTGCTCCAGTTTTTCAACTCACACAAAAGGAAAAAGCAGAATTTAAGCAACCATCATTCAAGGAAGAAGATGCACCTAAGGTAGAACTTAAGCAACTTCCTTCTCAGCTCAGGTATGAATTTCTTGGCACTAATAACACTTATCCAAAGAATTGTAAATGCAAATTTGAGTACTTTAGAGGCTGATAAGTTGTTAAGAGTGTTGAGACAATTTAGGAAAGTTTTGGGATACACCATAGATGACATTAAGGGAATAAGCCCACACTTTTGCATGCATAGAATCAATTTGGAAGAAAATTGTAAACCATCTATTGAACATCAAAGGAGGTTGAACCCAAATATGAAAGAAGTTGTTAAAAAGGAAATTTTGAAGTTGTTTGATGCAGGGATCATATATCCCATCTCAGACAGTACTTGGGTGAGCCCAGTACATGTTGTTCCAAAAAAGGGTGGAATGACAGTTGTCAAAAATGAAAATAATGAATTAATTCCCACGACAGTGACTAGTTGGCGAATGTGCATAGATTACAGAAAATTAAATGTTGCCACTAGAAAAGATCACTTTCCACTTCCCTTCATTGATCAAATGTTGGAAAGACTAGCTAGGCATTCTTACTTTTGCTATTTAGATGGATATTCAGGTTTTTTTCAAATCCCTATCCATCCAAATGATCAAGATAAAACCACTTTTACTTGTCCATATGGAACCTTTGCTTATAGAAGGATGCCATTTGGGTTGTGTAATGCACCAGCCACTTTTCAGAGGTGCATGATGGCAATCTTCTCAGATTTCATTGAAGACATAATGGAGGTTTTATGGACGATTTTTCTGCTTATGGATCTTCATTTGATATATGCTTGGCTAACCTTTCTAAAATTTTGCATGATGTGCGAATCTGAAGTTGTGTTAAACTGGGAAAAGTGTCATTTCATGGTTCAGGAAGGGATAGTGCTTGGACATTTGGTGTCTAATAGAGGAATAGAGGTTGATAAAGCCAAAGTTGAAGTGATAGAGAAGATGGCTCCTCCTACCAATGTCAAGGGAATTCGAAGTTTCCTAGGGCACGCCGGGTTCTACAGACGCTTTATCAAGGATTTTTCTAAAATAGCTAAACCTTTGTCTAATTTGTTAAGTAATGACACACCATTTGAATTTGACCAAGAGTGTTTGGATGCCTTTTGCAGGTTGAAGCAAGCTCTTATCACTGCACCAATCATGCAACCACCTGATTGGAACCTACCTTTTGAAATTATGTGTGATGCTAGCAACTATGCAATTGGGGCTGTTCTTGGTCAAAGAAAGGACAAAAAGGCTTATGCTATTTATTATGCTAGTAGAACACTGGATGAGGCTCAAACAAATTATGCAACAACTGAAAAGGAATTTTTGGCAATTGTCTTTGCATTGGAAAAGTTCAGACCTTACATTATTGACTCAAAGGTGGTTATATTTTCAGATCATGCAGCCATCAGGTATTTGCTCCGTAAAAAGGAGGCCAAACCGAGGCTCATTAGGTGGATTCTGATGTTACAAGAATTTGATTTGGAGATTAGAGATAAGAAAGGAGCCAAAATGTAGTTGCTGATAATCTTAGTAGGTTGAAATTGGATGGTGAAGAATTGGATGAAATCCCTATTGATGAGTTTTTCTTGGATGAACAACTTTTCTCTCTTGTTGCTAAACTACCTTGGTATGCAGACTTTGTGAATTATCTATCTTGTGGAATTTTACCTCTAGGTATGACATGGCAACAAAAGAAAAAGTTCTTGCATGAGGTGAAATTTTATAGATGGGATGACCCTTTACTCTTTAGGAGATGTTGTGATGGTCTAATTAGAAGATGTATTCCTGAAGAGGAAGTCCAGAGTATTTTGCATCATTGCCATGCTTCTGATTATGGAGGTCATTTTGGAATCTCTAAGACAGCTAGTAAAATTTTGCAAGCTGGTTTCTTTTGGCCAAATCTTTTAAGGATGTGAGGAAATTTGTGTTGAATTGTGATAAATGTCAAAGGAGTGGAAATTTGTCAAAAGAGATCAAATGCCCTAAATAATATTCTTGAAGTGGAATTATTTGATGTTTGGGGAATAGATTTTATGGGGCCATTCCTCCTTCATATGGTAATAGATACATCTTAGTTGGGGTTGACTATGTGTCAAAGTGGGTGGAAGCTATTGCAACTCCAACTAATGATGCTAGAGTGGTAGTAAAATTTTTGAAGAAATTTGTCTTGAGCATTTGGAGCTCCTAGGGCTATAATTAGTGATGGGGTTCCCATTTTTGTAATAAGCAATTTGAGAGCTTAATGAGGAAGTATGGTGTAGTGCACAAGATAGCTACCCCATACCATCCTCAAACTTCAGACAAGTTGAAATTTCTAACAGAGAGCTCAAGCATATTTTGGAGAAAACAAAGGAACAATTCTAGGAAAGATTGGTCTATCAAACTAGATGATGCTTTATGGGCATATAGGATCGCCTACAAAACCCCTATAGAACTACTCCCTTTAGGTTGGTGTATGGTAAGTCTTGTCATTTACCCGTGGAGCTAGAACATAGAGCATATTGGGCCATTCAGACCTTAAATTTTGATCTTAAGCAAGCTGGTGAGAAAAGGTTGTTACAACTTAATGAGCTTGAGGAATTGAGGATGGATGCTTATGAAAGTGCCTGTATTTACAAAGAAAGAACTAAAGTTTGGCATGATAAGCTTCGAGGAAAAGGAATTCAAAGAAGGTGATTCAGTTTTATTGTTCAACTCAAGATTGAAATTGTTCCTGAAAACTCAAGTCAAGGTGGACTAGTCCATATAGAGTTTCTAAGGTTTTCCTTATGGAGCAATTGAAATTTGGAGTGAAAAATCTGGAATTTTAAGGTCAATGGGCATAGATTGAAGCATTACATAACCGAGACCCAATACTAGGAGCAAGCTACAAGCTCTCCAATCCCTCACCTCTTTTCAGTAAAATTCATGAAGAGTCCAGCTAAGGACTATAAATTAGCCCTCTTGGGAGGCATCCCAAGTCCTTTTATTTTGCTTTTGTTGATTTACTTTCATTTTCATTAATTTTGTTTTTATCTTAAATCTCCCCAAATTTAAAATTTTGACATTGTTAAATCTTGTCCCTTGTAGATATAATTCAATGAAGAACGGCTGGTGAACTGTTGGGGAAGTAATTCTTAACTTGAAAAATTTTGTCCTTCAAAAGAACTGATAAGCTTTTGCTGCATAATCTGTGCAGGAGCTGCAATCTAGTTCATGCAGAGGAAAAATAAAATCTGCAGCAAAAAAGGGTGTCTGCAGCAAATGACTTGTATTTTTGATGAGGTTGGATGTATATCAAAGGAGAAAGGTTGGTGAACTGCTGAAATTGCTATCTGGTTTATGCAGAGCAGAATAATAGAATCTGCAGCAGATTACTTGTGTTTTTGGTGAGCTTGGGTGGGTAATTTTCTAATATTTGTGCTTATAATGATATTATGGTGGTTAGTTGGTCATTTTTGCAGTTTCGAGCTCCTTTGGGGTTGTAGGATTCAAGGTAGAAATGTTGCATTTTCTTGGCAAATCTTGGAGATTTCATTTATCATTTGTGGTTAGATGCAACTTCATGCAAATTTTATGGAGTTTTATGTGCTAAATGTTGATTTGCAGAATTTGTCTTAAAATGGCATAGTTCTCAAAGGTCTTTTATGTAGGATCCATTTTTACATGCTTGTGTGATGCCTTTTTGATATACTTTGTATATATTGATGTGTTTTTGGTGAAACTTCTCATGGTTTATGCTTCATGGAATTATATTTCCTCATTCTAGGGTATTTTTCACACTTGCAATCCATGTTCTATTGCATTCTTGATCTTGTTAACTTGTGCATAAGCAACTGCATAGCTTATGCAATCCTGCATAACCAAAATTCTTGCCATTTTTCACCTTTATTGCAAGTGCATAAGGAGAGTGCATAGCTTATGCAACTCTGCATAACCTCATTTTGTCAAATTTCATATCTGTCAAAACTTGCATAAGGTGAGTGCATGACTTATGCACATTTGCATAACTTCAAATCCTTCATTTTCTCTCTCTGCCGAAGTTTGCATAAGGTGAGTGCATAGCTTATGCAATCCTGCATAACCAAAAATCCAAAACTCCAATTCTGCCGAAGGGTGCATAAGCAGAGTGCATAACCTATGCACTTCTGCATGACCAGAAACCCAGAAAAAAACAACCTTGCCGAGGGGTGCATAAGGAAGGTGCATAAGTTATGCACCTCTGCATAACCAAGAACTCCAAAAATACAACCTTGCCGAGGGGTGCATAAGCAGAGTGCATAACCTATGCACTTCTGCATAACCAGAAATCAGAAAATCCCAAAAGTTGCCGAGACCTGCATAAGCAATGTGCATAGCCTATGCACTTCTGCATAACCAAAGATTCTGAATTTCAAAACCCACCGCAGAGTGCATAAGCAGAGTGCATAGCTTATGCACATCTGCATGACCACCAACCAAAATTCCAAAAATTGCCGAACAGTGCATGAGCAGAGTGCATAATCTATGCACTTCTGCATGACCCAATTTTCTGAAAAACCACTTCTGCCGAGAGATGCATAAGGGGAGTGCATAACTTATGCACTCCCGCATGACTTCGCTCCTCAACATTTCAAGGGTCACCGAAACATGCATAAGGACAGTGCATAACCTATGCACTTGTGCATAAGCATTTCTCTGAAATTTAAATCATTTTGAAACATGTACAAAAGAGTGCACAGGTTATGCATAAATCATTTTCCCCTTATGCAGTCTCCTACAAACCCGATTCAAATTCATTTTCGGCAAACAAAATTTCCACCACCTCCACTTCCCGACTCTTCACCCCACGACCGCCCTTCAACCTCCATTCCTTCCGGCATTCTCGCCGTCTCTCTCCCATCTTCTCCACCAGCGCTCTCATCACGAAAACCCTAAATCCCCCTACATTTTCATTTCCCCCTATCTCTTCTCCATCGGCAATGGATTCCCCTCCACATTCCCGCCCCGCCTCTCCTCTCGAAGTCTCTCCATTGTCATCGATACATCCCACGCCCAATCCTCCACCACAAACGACACCCCCACCACCTCCACCAACCACATACAAACGCAAAATCCGATCCAAATCCGTGCGACCCATGTCCTCTGCTCCTCCTCTGTCCAAACGCAAAGACCCACCCACCCCATTTTCGGAACCACCTCCTAAAAAGCCAAAAGCTCCAGCCTCTACACCTTCTTCCAGCAAAAAGACAATTTCAGCAACCCCATTTGTATCAAAGCTACCCTGGCCTCTCCCTGATACAATTCAAAAAGCCGCTTTCAAGAGACTCAAAGATAGAAGGGTACAACCTACTAGGTATATATCTGCTGATGCTCTACAATCTCTTGGTTTATTTGACAATGTAGTTACATTTCTTGACGGTATGGGTTGGACAGAATTTGTGCATAAGCAAGAGGTAGTTTATCCAATTCTAGTTTTGGAGTTTATTTCTTCATTCTCTGCTACCCTCAACTTGCATGATGTAGACCATAAACCAATCATGACATTTAGATGCTTGGGGCAAAATAGAGAACTGTCATTAGACCAATTTCATGGCATTTTTGGTTTTGCAATTGATGGGTTCTTTAGAGTACCACATACTGGAGTAGAGGTAGCCAACAAGGGCATTTGGAATCCTGCCCAATTTTGGAGAATCATAACAAACCAACCTCAAACTTTCTCTGCTGGTAGATCCAAAACATCCCAAATCCTTGACCCTGCACTTAGGTTTATTCATAGGCTGATGGCTAGCACCATATTGGGCAGAGGGACTAGTTACAGTGTCGTGGGCAAATCAACTATTTATGTTATGGTGTGCATTTCACAAAGTTAAGGTATCTCCTGTTACTTCTTTTGTGAACATGTGTCGCATTGCCACCAAATCCATAGGTGATATTGTTTTGGGTGGGCTTATCACTGTCATAGCCAAGCATTTTGGTTTTAATCCTGCAGAGCACTCAATCCCAGCACTTGAAGACACTTCCTATTTTGATACTGCACACTTAACCAAAACAGGGTTCCATTTATCATATTTTGATATCACACCTGCAGTGAACTGAGCCTATTGCACAACCAGAAACCCAACCTTTCACACCAGTCCCACAGCACCCTACTACACCTACCCCACCCCCTCAGCCTACTCAGGACATTCCAGCTACCTCTGCTCAGCCCATTCCTCCTACAGCTGAACCTACCTCATCCACAGCACCTCCTGCATTCAACACTAAAGCCTTATTCACCTACCTTGACAGGCTTAGTGATGATATCTACTTTGTGGATAGGAAGCTTGACAGTGGTCTTGATACACTAAAGGATCGTCATGATCAGCTATTTGACCTTGTCATGGAAACCAGGGACAAACAGAAAGAACTGAAGGAGATGGTGAAGCAACTCATGATCTTTTTGGGCATGCCACCCCCACCTCCATCACCTCCTCCAGCACCATCTTTTCGACAGCCGGCAGCAGCCACCAGCCCCTTAGCAACATCCTTGGACAAAGGAAAAACAATAGACATAGATTAGTGTTTATTTTACTTTTGTTCAATCTTGTAGGACCTTTTCTTTGTAAATATGTTCAAACATTTATAGTTTGTTTTGGATTATCTTTGTTTGTTCTGAATTAGTTTCTTTTAAATTCTGTTTCTTTTGAAGTTTTATTGGATAGCTATTACATTAGTCTTCTTTGATTTTTATTACACTTATTGCCTTTTTGTACACATTTGCCCATACTCTGTCTATATTTCAATACTTCTACTGCTGGTTGTACATTTCCCCTTGCCAATTCCCCTGCAGCAGCTTTTGTATACACTGCACAGCTATGAATTTCCTCATGCACAACTTTTGCATAGCCTGTGCAACTCTTTCTGCTCCTTCTGCAGAACTGCACAGGTTGTATTTCCCTTATGCAACTGTCCTGCATAGCCTATGCAACATATATTGCATCTTATGCAGCACCGCATGGCTTATGCATCTTACCTATGCACATGCTCTGGACAGCACTTAACTCTGCATAACCTGTGCAGCTTCATATGCATCCCTTTATCTTGAATTCTCATACCAGGTACCTCTTTCTTTTTGCTCTTCATTTTTACAATTCCTGGTCAATATTATTTGCTTTGAGTTTTGGTTATCTACTGTTTGAGACATTGAGGACAATGTCTAATTTTGAGTTTGGGGGTGCACATTTTGATTTTTAGCTTTATTTTTCACATTTGAGTATAAGAGCATCCCATCCCATTTCATTTACATATATTGTAAATATTTTACATATACATCCATACATACATATTCATTACACATTTACACACACATTATACACCACTTAGAAATTGTACAAATTGCATACAAATAGACTCCTTCCATTTAGTTCATGCATTACTCATTTTAGGAATCATGCATCATGCATTAAATTCTTTTGCCAAATCCCTTGAGTATTGAAAAGTTGCCTATGAGAGTGATTTGACTTACCTTTAGTTGGGTTTGTGGATTGAAAGTTCCTAAAAGGTGCAAGGTTTTGAAGTGTCTATCCCTTGCCTATATCTTCTTAGCCAAAAAGCCACCCAACTAGTCATTTAGAGATTGGAGTGTTTAGAGGGAGTTATTGGATATAAGGTAGTCAAATGATGTCTCACCAATCCTAGAACAAATTTTCTAAACCTTTCAAGGAGAAATACCAGCTTGTTCTTGAAAAGAGAGATGATTAGGCATTCTTTGATTTAAACCTTCTCATTTTAAACCTTTGGCCCTTTTTCCCAATTAAAATTTACCATTGCAAACCCCTTTGAGCCTTTTTGTCCCTAATTTTTCTTGAAACCCTTATTACTACCTAGCCAATGAACCAAACACTCCAACCCTTTTCATGAGAATAATTATTCATAATATTAGGTACATAAAAAAATTAAAAAAAAAAGAAAAGAAAAAAATACAATAAAAGGGAGAAGAAATGCTTGTCACCTTGTAAAAGTGCTAGTATATGTGCTTTTCACCATTGTCATTCAAAATGAAAGAAATCCACCCAAAGTATTAAAAGAAATGAGTTTGGGGGTGGCAATTTTAGGGACAATCATCAAAAGAAAATGCAAAATACAAGTTAAAGTATCAAAATGTCCCTCCATTTTTATGTGTTTTGTAAACTATGCTAGCACTTGACAATCCTCATTGTGTATTTCTCTCTCCCACATATATATAAAATATATATATATATATATATATATATATATATATATATATATATATATATATATATATATATATAATAAAGTGTACATTATGTTTCAAAATTGCAACATATTCTCATGCTTTGAATACTTTTTACCCATTTTTCTTCTTAGCCTCTTTTTGAATCCCATGACCCCATTACATCCATAAAAAGACCTTTGATCTCTTGAAAGTACTTGCTACATTAGTGGAGATAGGGGTAGGGAATTTGCCTATGGGATTGGAGAACTATTCATTCATTCATTCAATTCCATCATTCTATATAGAGACACTTTGACTATTGATTATTCTAGAATTCCTTTTGAGCATGACTCTCTCTTTTAATTGGTTGGTTTGGGGATTTGAATGATAATTGACTTGATGGCTAAGCGGTGAAAGCTTGGATAAGCATTAAATTCTTTGCATTTTGAAGGATGGGTATATGGATTGTTGGTATGGCTAAAGGTGTGTTAAGTTACCTTAATGAGTGATTTTCATAACTCTTTGGATAAGGCACCCCTAAAAACTTTGCACCACATTTTAAAGTTTGCTTGAGGACAAGCAAAAGCTTGAGTTTGGGGGTATTTGATGCATACATTTTGCATAATCATTTAGGTTTAATTTCATAGCCATTTTATTTGATTATTAGTCATTTTTAGCTAATCTCATTAGTTAATTAGTTAGTTTTTCATAGTTGTCAATTTTGCACTAATTTGTAATTTTTACTTTGTTTTGTAGGAAAAATGGTGTTTTTGAAGGACTAAAGAGAATTTTGCCATTGAGGAGTGTCTTCTACAGCAAAAAGATGTCAAAAACAAGTTTTCAAGCTGAAATATGCATTGACCAAATTGTGCATAACTTGCCGCATAAGCTATGCAGATCTGCATAAGGAGAAAAATCACTATTTCAGAACCAACCGAAATGTGCATAAGGAGACTGCATAGCCTATGCACATTCTCGCCTCCCTTATGCACATTCACGAAATTGTGCATAACCTATGCACCAAGTCATGCAGCTTCGCATAAGTGACCTGAACCAGTAATGCGATAAGGGACTGCATAACTTATGCAGTCCACTTATGCAGTCCCTTGAAGAGTTCATTAATGAGCTGGCAGGAGATTCTCTCAAATAATTCCTCCTAGAACATACTATTTTAGGGCTCCATGTCAGAAAAATGCTATAAATAGTCCCATTTTCTCATTTTAGGGGGGGGGGGGGGGGGAAGGAGCAAAGAAGAAAAGGAGGAGGCTAAGCAGAATTTGAGGAGTCATTTTCACCTTCCACACCATTTTCAACTAAGATTTGCAGATTTCTTTCTTTCTTTACACTTTTCTACATTTCTAGTGTTTAATTCCTTACTTCTTAGCTTAGATTAAAACTTTATTTCCATTTAAACTCATCATATCTTGTAAGCATTATGGATAGTGAGTAGTTTACTTTTGATTCTGGAGTAAGGGTTGTAATATTTGAGATATTTTGTGGATTTTGATTGGGTAATCCATATTTTGTGGTCTTAATGAGTTTTATTCATTTCTTGTATGCTAAATGACATGCTTAGTGTAGGATCCCATTAAGTTATGTTCTCAATCCATGGTTGAAGCACCGAAAGGAGAAGGCCTTGTGATAGATAATCAAGAAATTGGACTTAATTAACTTAGACCTAGAAATAGGCTAAGGATTAAGAGGATTCACAGATTAATTAAAGAACTTAATGGGTCTTAATTAATTCTAACTCCACGAAAGTAGGATTAGTTTGATTAAGGCACTCTTTGTCTCACTCGAAAGGGAATTCAAAGGATTTAAGAATTAATCTCCTTAAAACCCATTAGTTTCATAAGATTGGATAACCAATTTAAAATCCCAAAATAGCTCGAATATGAAATCCCGAACTCCGGAATCGCCTTTTTATCATTGTTAATTTCTAATCGAATTTAATTACTTGCCATTTTGAATATTGCCATATTTGAACTTGCTTACTTCAATTTGATGCAATTTTAGTTTAATTAATACATTGTTGAATAGAATATTAATTTTGCACATTTAAATTGCATATCCCATTACCCATTAATTTACTACTTTAAATACTTCGATTTAGTCAACTTTTATATCAAAAATTCAATCATTAACACGACTCCTCGTGGGATCGATATTTTTCTATACTACTTGTACGACCCGTGCACTTGTAGTTGGGACGCATCAGGGGGTTAGTGACCTTAGGTAAGGTTCCCTTTGATACCCATACCTTCTTTACCTTAAGATGACCTTTTCTAAGTGCACAAGAACTAATCATATGACCTCTTTTATTGCAATAATAACATGTAACATTAGGCAAGGAGGATGTAGATGCTTTAATGAAATGATTCTTGTACTTGTCATAGTTCATGAAACCATCAAAACCAATTCCATATTTCCCATTTGAAATTCTTTGGTTTCCAAGAAGTATATCTAGAGTTTCTTTTCCTTTTGTAAATTTTGCCAAGTCATTTGTCAAAGACTCTACTTTAGCTTCAAGAACTTTATTTTTCTCAATGAGCATTTCACAAGTTTCTTTTGAGGATTTCAACTCTAAGTCTAGTTCTTTAAACAAAGGAATTTGTCCTTTGTAAAATTCATTTTCTTTATACACATTGGACATGGCAATATTTTGTGATTTCAATGATTCAATCTCTAAATTCATTTTACTGCATTTTCTCTTGTAATTTCTATACTCATCATATACTCTAGCAAATGCAAGTTCAAGTTCTTCTACATTAGGAGATTCATAAGAATTTACCTCATTGTCACTTTCTTCTTCCTTTTGTGAACTCTCAACTTTTTCTTCAAGTGCCATCATACAAAGAAGAGCAGTCTCTTTGTCACTTGATTCATCATTTGAAGATTCTTCACTGTTGCTCCAAACTACTTTCATAGCTTTCTTGCTCCTATCTTCTTTTCCTTTCTTCTTTTTGAGCAATGGACATTTGGTCTTGATATGTCCAGGTTTGTGACACTCATAACATACAATTTCTTCTTTTGAATCTCTGAAGTGTCTATCCTTGGGAATATACTTTTTCAAGAATTTCTTGTATTTGCTTCCTCCCTTCTTGAAAGCTCTTTTGAATTTTCTTGCAAGCATAGCCATTTCATCATCATCATCACTTGAAGCATTTGAGTTGTCACTTGAGTCAACTTTGAATGCAACTCCTTTCTTCTTATCTTCATCCTTGTTTGACTTGAGAGCAATGCTTTTCTTCTTCTTTTGCTCATTTTCAACTTCATCTTTCTTGTATACCATCTCATGTGCAATGAGAGAGCCAATGAGTTCATCATAGGTGAAAGTTTTAAAATCCTTGGTATCTTGGATAACTGTAGTCTTTGCTTCCCAAGATTTTGGAAGTGATCTAAGAATTTTCTTCACAAGTTCAGCTTCCTCAAATCTTTTACCAAGCGCTTTGAGAAGATTCACAAGATCAGTAAACCTTGTACTCATATCTGCAATTGATTCTCCTGGCCTCATTTCAAACAGCTCATAATCTCGAATAAGAAGGTTTGCTTTGGACTCTTTAACAACATCAGTTCCTTCATAAGTCACTTCAAGCTTATCCCAAATTTCCTTAGCAGATTGACATCCTGAAACACGATTGTATTCATTTAGGTCAAGTGAGCAATGCAAAATATTAATGGCTTTAGCATTTATAGAAATTTTCTTCCAATCATTGTCATTATATTCATCTTCAAGTTTTGGAACCTTTGTAGTTCCTGGACCATTCTTTTGAGGAACATGTGGACCATTTTTAATAATTCTCCATGCATCAATATCTACAGATTGTATGAAATTTCTCATTCTTACTTTCCAAAATGAATAATTAGTGCTATTAAAGAGTGGTGGTCTAGTGATTGAGTAGCCTTCAACTAATGGTGCGGGTATACCGGCAGAATTACTAGATGAACTAGCCATTATGGATCACTCTAAGGTTGTAAGACCCTAAGCAAGAGAGACAGGCTCTGATACCAATTTGTTGTCCCAAAATAGTCCAAGAGGGGGGTGAATTGGACTTTAACAATTTTTCGGCCCTTGCTTGTAGCCTAATGAAAAATTGCGGCTTTGTTCAACTAGGTGCTTCTCTATATAAAATGAAAGTAATATGTGCTTCAACAATGTGTTCCTAAGTTGCAATTCAAGCCTCAATCAATGTATATGACAATAACTAACAAAGCATGCATCATACAATGAATAACTAATTTCTCAAATCACTCAATATGTCCACAAATTTATCAACTCAATCTATTCAAGCAACATTCAATATCATGTATAGCAAGAAAAATTTAAATTGCATAAAAATAAGGAGGTCAAGGTTAGAGAGATCAAACACAACGATTTTTATAGTGGTTCGGCTTAACTAGCCTACATCCACTCTCTCAAAGAACCCTCTTTGAGTCTTCTCTCCACTATTTGCTCTTTTGAAGGCAAGAGACCAAAAGCCCTTTACAACTTATTAACACCAAGCTTTTACCAAGGTAGCTTGAAACCTTCACAAGTGCTATCACAAGCACTTTCTCTCTCAAGCTTCAATAGGTGCTTGTACAACCTCTCTTAAATGCAATTCAATATTGTAACACTCACTCTTACTCAATACAAATCAAACTATAAAGAAGAGATGAGTTGATTTGCCAATGGAAGCTCAAAATCTTTAAAGCTCTTGAATGAAAGCAATAAATGAAAAATCAATGTTGGAGTTCAAATGTAGGCTTTCATCAAGTGTAAATGAAGTGAAGAATGTGTATTTATAGTTCCAAATCATTTTAGACCGTTTGAAACCCTTTTGGAACGTTATACACACTGCTCAAGACAAAATAGCCGTTATTTTATCCTTTTGTGCGAAGTTGAGCAGCTCTAATAAATTAGCAAACTAATGAAATTTTAGGAGCAGTCAGTAAACTGGTTATTAAACTAACATTTTTAGCAAACTAATTAGCAAACTAAAAAATTTAGCAAACCAGTTAGCAAACTAAGTCAACAGCTGCATATCTCAACTTGCAATGTCAAAAGATTTAGACCTTAAAAATATTTCAATGGTAAGTACCCAAGGTCATGATGAGAAAAAGTAATCAGAAAATAAAATTTTATTTTTGAGCTCCATATGACTAAATTCTCATCCATTCTTTTCACAAAAGACCTAAAACTCAATCTCTAATACTATGCCTTTCATACCTTTTCTTTGAGTCTTGGCTTCCATAATTTTGTTCTTTTCTCATTTTGGATTTGTCTTGAAATACCTTTGAGTATCCTTTCTCCTTAGATGTAACTTCAAAAGTTCTTTAGCAATGAGACAAAGAATCTACACATCACTTTAAAGTTGGGTTAGATAGATTCTTTTTGAGTTTTGTTATCATCAAAATCAATGCTCATTTTAAGCTACACGGGGTCAACAAGATATTAGCTTTAGCATGTGATTTTAGATCGAATGAATTCCTTTGATGAAAATAAAAATTTCAAATTTTAAACATTAAATTAAAAAAATTTAGTCATTTATTGCGAAATAATCACAAAATAAACCTATTAATGCTATATAAGGGTTACTTTCTAGTTTTTTATTTTAAATTTAATTTTCATTAAATTGTAATTTTTAAATACATAAATTAAGTGTGAAAATACAAATTATATTCATTTATTTTATTTTATGAATGTTTTATAGGCTGAATGATATTTAATAGATGATATAATAAAAAAATAATATAAAATTAATAATTTTTAAAAATAAATAGATGGATGTATCTCAAACTTTTTGATCTTTCTATTATTGTGTTGGCTAAGGTGCATTTATAGATATAGGCTCTATTTGACAATATTAGTTGTTCTAAAAATTATTAGTTATTTTAATAGTTATTGACTATTAGATATTAACTGTTAGTGGTTAATTATTTATATAATTGTTAAAACATAAATGTTCAACAAAAATAATTATTAAATTAACAGTTATATAGAAAAAATAATAATAAAATCTTATTAACTTTAATTAAAAGCTCTCTTGTTCTCTAAAAATTATAGGGATAATTTTTCATAAATTACTTATTTAATATTTAAATATTAATATAAATATTATGTCATTAGTATGTAAAAGAAATAATATTTTAACTTTAGTCAAAAAAATTATTTTAAAAGCAATTACCAAATAAGCTATGATATTATGCACTTTTTTTTTTCTACTCCACGTTCTTAGGACTAATAAATCATTAATGTGAATTGGATTTTCTTTTATTATATATATATATATATTTATTTATTTATATATTTATATTTTGGTAATATTAGCTTTCACTGAGATTCGATTCACTTAGTTAAGATTCGTTGATGGTTATGTTTTATGTTTTTTTTTTACTAAATTATTAGGTGTAGCAAAATTTATTATAATTAAATTTTAGATTTATTTTTAGTAATAATTTTTTAAATTGAAATTTTATTAATAAATTAGTGGCTATTGCTAACTTTTTTGTCAATTTTGAAATAATTTAATTTTGAAATTTTATTTTATGAATAAAATAATTTTTATGTCAAAATTTCATATTTAAGTAATTATTTATTTTATATTTAAATAATTATATATATATATAAATATTTAATATTTTATAAATTATATAGTTAATTTAATCTAAAATAAATAATTATGTAAATATAAAATTTAAGTATAGGATTATTTTATTAATAAGATAAAATTTTATAATTAAAATATTTCAAATTAAAAAATTTAACAGGTAATTTAGATAATAAAAATTAATTTATTAATAAAATTTAAATTTAAAAATTAAATTATTACCAAAAGCAAATATTCATGAATTTGACTTCATTGTAATTTATTTCCTTCTCCACTCTAATCTGTCAATTTTTTAAATATTATTTTATTCATAATTATTTGTCTTGTTAAGAAAATTAATAAGTATTAAATTATTTTTTTCAATTTTATTCTTATATATTATCTACTAAATATAATTATTATTTGTATAAACTTTTAGTATTTAATCCCTCTATATTATTTTAAGTGTTGTTTTAAATAATTTCCCACGTCTCATTTTATTTATTTTAGAAATTAAGGAGGTATTAATTATTTTTTTAATTTTATTTTTATTTATTTTTATCTTTATTTATTTTTATACGTAACTTTATCAAAATTATTTGTCACTTAAAAAAATTAAAATAAATTAATTATTTTTTTAATTTTATTCTTATTTTTACTTAGTATAATAATTATTTTTATAATTTTTTATAATTTATTTTATCACTTCCCTCTCTCTCTTTCTTAATCAATTATGAAAAATTTTATTATGCTTTAGGTGATTTAATTACTTTTAATCACCTTGCAAAACATTTTAAACAATGTATAAAAGTAGATAATGATAGTATTATTCAGGCATTTATTTTTTAATTATATTTTTATATTCTAAAAGAATTATAAAAATACTTTAACTAATTATTAATATTTTTATAAAAATAAAATTATTTAATTATTTATGGAAAACTTTTTTTTTTTTAAGTCGAAACTGAGCATTCGCTTTTTTTTTTTTTTTTGAAGTCATCCTCTCCTTTTTTACCTTGAGATTCCCGTAGTGAAAATTTCCACTTCATTTATCAATAAATATAGAAGTTCGGACTTATAACCTCTGCTGTTCAGTATTGGCTGCACTCTGAATCAACGTAAACTTTGTTCTTTGTCTGGGAGGAAACGAGGAGTGGGACATTCCCGCCAAAATAATCCCAAATGAGATGAGCTTATGGCAAAGAAACAATTTTCTTCATATGCAAATCAGTCCCAAAAATTTTACTCTTATCAATCTACTTCAACTCTGCAGCAACTCCAAATCGCTAAGCCAAGGCCAACAAGTTCACCAACAAATCACAGTTTCTGGATCACACTACGATTCCTTCGTGGTCACCAAATTGATCCAAATGTATGCAGATTGTGACGATTTGACATCAGCTTATAAACTGTTTGATAAATTGCCACAACCAAATGTTTTTACGTGGACTGCTATTGTTGGGTTTTATTTGAGACGTGGTATGTATGAGAAATGTGTACAGAATTATGGGTTGATGAAATTTAGCGGTGTTTTGCCTGATAACTATGTATTTCCAAAAGTCCTAAGAGCTTGCGCACACTTGTTGTGGTTGGAGGGGGGAACCTGGATCCACAAAGACGTGATTGTTTGTGGGTGCGAGTTCAATTTGCAAGTTTGCAATTCCTTGATTGATATGTATGCAAAATGCGGAAATGTTGGGAGCGCGAGGTGGGTTTTTGAGAGAATGGGAGAGAGAGATCTTTTGTCATGGAATTCGATGATGTCGGGCTATGTGTATAATGGGTTGCTAGATTCGGCTGTGGAGCTTTTAGGTTTCTTGAGATTGAATAGTTTTGAGCCTGATGTTGTTACTTTGAATACTTTAATAGATGCCTATTGTAGAATGGGTCTCTTTGATGAAGCTTGGGGAGTGTTTAAACAGATTGAATATCCCAATATCATCTCGTGGACCACTTTGATCTCAGGTTATTCTAAGATTGGAGAGCATGAAATATCATTACGGGTATTCAGAGATATGGTTACTAGAGGAATGGTCTCCCCTGATTTAGATTGTCTTTCTTGCGTCCTTGTCTCATGCCGTCACCTTGGTGCTATGAGGAGAGGGAAAGAACTTCATGGTTATGGGATGAAAATGGAAACTACAACTGCATTTTATGGTTCGGCTGGTGCTGCTTTGCTCATAATGTATGCTAAATGCAGGAGAATTCAGGATGCTAGAAATGTATTTGAACTGATGGACAAATCTGATGTTGTTACTTGGAATGCCATGATTCTTGGTTTTGTTGAACTAGAGTTGGGGCAATTAGCACTTGAATGTTTTATTGAAATGCAAAGATTGGGTCTTAAGAATGATGAGACAACAATATCTACTATTTTGCCTGTGTGTAGTTTGAAATATGGGAATCAAATTCATGCTTACGTTATGAAAAACCGCTATCTCAATTCAGTTGTTCCAGTTTGGAATGCAGTGATTCACATGTACTGCAAATGTGGAAGCATTAGATCTGCATACTCTGTATTTTCTGGCATGGCCTTCAGAGACATAGTTTCATGGAACACAATGATTGGAGGATTTGGCATGCATGGACATGGCCAGGCTGCACTTGAACTTCAACAAGAAATGAATCAGTCAAGCCTTTGTCCTAATTCTATGACTTTCACTTCTTTACTATCAGCTTGTAGTCATTCAGGTCTAGTGGATGAGGGGCTTAAACTCTTCCAGAGAATGACTGAAGACTATGCGTTAACCCCAAGAATGGAACACTATTCTTGTATCGTTGACATGCTAGCGCGCGCAGGTCAGTTTGCGGATGCTGTGACATTTATTCATAAAATGCCTGTAGAGCCTGACAAGTCTATTTGGGGAGCTTTACTAGCTGCCTGTCGGGATTATCAAAATGTCGAAGTTGGGAAGCTGGCTGCTGAAAATTTAATCCACTTGGAACCTGAACAAGCAGGACACTATGTAACATTGTCAAATATATATGCAAGAGCTGGAAGATGGGATGATGCTGTAAGGGTGAGAAAACAAATGGAAAGCAGAGGACTTGTCAAGGCATCAGGTCAAAGTTGGATTGAAACTGTAAATATGGAAATTGCAAATCACAACTTTCAATGATTTTCTAAAGCAGTAATACCATATGGCTCGTTTGAGGGCCAGCTTCAAATCAGGTGAGAATGTGTATTCCAAGTTAAGTCTTCATAGGAAGACTTGCAGGTTTTGGAAGAGCATATGGAAATCAAGTCTTCCTAAGAGGATGTCAATTTTCTTATAGAGACTTTTAAAGGAATTTCTTCATTGCAGTGAGCTTGTAAATAAGAGAATGCCCCGCATTCCAAAAGAGTGTGACTCATCGGACAAGTTGAATCCCTTAGAGTTTAGACACACTTTCGGACACATTTTCTTCACCTGTCCTAGAGGCTAGAGCTTTGGAGGTTGGGCTACATTTTCCTTTATGCCTGCGTTCCACTTAAGTACAGAGTCTGAGCATGCAAGATATACGGGAAGAAATAACTTTACAGCTGCTTCAGCAGGATCGGGGGTAAGAATTTATTGTTTTAATTGTTTTCCTGCGATGGCACATTTGGGAGAGGCGGAACCAGCTTTCTTTTAATCATTATTCAACTCCATTCCAAGGGACAATAGCTACAGCTATCAACTATTGTGAGGAATTCAAGCATAGTGCGGATGGAAATGCAGGAGGTATAATGGCCTTTTTGATGCCCTTACTCTTGAATCTCTTGCATGCCGAGAGGCAATCCTACTTGTGGCAAAGAAGGGTTTTCATCAGATAATTCTTGAAGGGGATTGTCAAACAGTGATCAGAGTTCTTCAGGGTGATTCGACTCGGCTGGAAGTCCAGGATGTCATCAATGATGTCAAACTCATTGCTGCATCTCGACAATATATCCTTCTCCTTTGTATAGAGAAGGAAGTAGAGCCCATAGTCTAGCATCTAAATTCATTAATAAACTCAAGACACCTATATTTAATAGATGAATATTTAATATGCATACTGTGAGATAATGGGCCTTACAACCATGAGTTTAGGAGGAGGGATTCTTAGTTCTTGCTTAATGTTAAACATAAAGCCCGTCTAGGCAACAAAAGAGCGGACAACGTAAAATTAAGAGCAAACAGATATTATGAAACCCAAGCCCTAAATCCTAGTGATAGAAATGACTCAATTTAGCATGGCAATTGACAAAATGGTTGCTTCCTTTCTTTTTATCATATAATTATTTATAAAAAATAACAAAGAAAAATTAAAATAAATAGATCCAATGGACATTTTATGAAGTTTTTTTTATATCAAAATATAAAACAAACTATATAATATGCCTAATTTTCATTTTGTGACAATCTTTTTTAATCCAATTAAACAATATTGGAACATAAAATCTCTCATGAAAATCATAATTCAAAAGCTTTATACAGTTTATCTTTCAAACGATATGGATCAAGGGGCTCATAAGGACCATCATTCTCTTAAAATTAAAATTTTTAATTATTGTACGTCTTTAAAAACTCTTATAAAATTGTAAATGTTAATTTTTTTTTATTTATTCAATCAAATAAATAGTTTAAAAGTTAATATTCTAAAATTTTAAAAAATATTTTTTTATTTATCCAATTAAAAAAATTGAAATAAAATAAAATAAATTAAAAATATTTAAATTTAAATATTGTGTCTATCACTCACCTTCCCTAAATCTAAATGATGTACCCGTCACTATTGTGACCGGTTCTCCTTCTTACTGTGTTTGAACTCATCTTCATAATGCACTCTACAATCTCCATTGGAATATATGATAGGTCTCTCTTTCTCTCTCTGTCTCAGACGTTGAAATTTTTAGTTCACAGCAAAATCCACGGCCATGTGGGGCTGTGACCACTAAAAGGAAAACCCCAACGATACTCCACAATCATCCTCTCCACAACTCTACCTAATTTTCTTTAGTTTTTTAAGAAAAAAAATATATATAATGATTATTATTATTTGATTTATTTTTATAAGTATGAAACAGACGCATGGTTTCACATTGATAGACAAGAGCAAGCCATGCGTGCTCAATCATTTTGTTTCTTTCTTTCTTTTTTGTGCTTATCCTTTTATGTGTTCATTATGATTTCAAATCAATACTTCAGCTTAAAGGAAACGTTGATGTTTTCGAAATATTTTTAAATTTGAAACTAAAATTTTTATTTTTATTTTATTAAATTTAAAATAATTATAAAAATATTTTTCTTTATGTAACTTTGATTTTCCATTTAAAATATTCTGCGTCTATGTTACTCTGCTCACAGTGGCTAAAACCCATTATGAGGAAATACACTTTAATTTTGAAAATTAAATTTATTAGTGTTTTTATATATAACTTTTGGAAATTTTTTTATTTTCAACTTTTTTTTTGTCTTTTTTATTTTCAGCTTATTAGTCCAAACCTAAATAAGCTCATATCACACTTTATAGACTCTTGTCTCGATTCACTCATTAACTTTCGTCCTTTCAATTCAATTAAATTATATAGTATCAGAGTGAGTTTGGCTATATTCAATTCAAGTGTTAAGATTCCTTAAAATTTAAGGTTTATCGGAGAATTTTAAATTTAAGTGTCAATCAAAATAGTTGCCATTTAAATAAAAATATCAAAAGACCCACATTGAAAAAAGAATAAGAAGTTTAAATTGTTTATAAGGGTGGAGCCATGGATAACTAGCTATTTAATTAATTAGTTCATATCTTTTCTTAATGATTAGTCCAAATTCAAGTAAATTTATCTCATACTATACGGATTTTTATCTCAACTCACTCATTTATATTGCCTCTCTTGTTCATATCTATTTTTATCTAAAATTGGCTTGAAATAGTTGTTTTCACCTTGAGAACGACTAACATTTTTTTTTTCTAGATTGTCTTACTCCATCAAAATTCAAAAACAATATAGTCTTATAAAAGTTTACTATATATAAAAATCTCATATGAAATATAAATATCAATTTGCATTAAACATGGCACAGAAAGCAGAGTTACAAGAGTTCTAGTAAACAAGTAAAAGGCAGTGAAGCTAAACCTAGCACAAACCAAGAATCCCAAACTCAGAAGCCCTAACTGTAGAGAACTGAAAGAACTCATCTCCATGCACCCTGCTAGCACTGTGGGTTTTTCTATCTGCTGGAGCTGAAAATGATGGCTAGAAGAGATGAAAGGGTAGAGGTCCATAGCAAACAAGAAAACACCCCCACTAGCTAGAAACCACTACTTTAACATCAATCCCAGCCATCTGCTGAACCTCGAGAGTTATAGCAACACTTCAGTCACTAGCAGCCATTAGAGGGGGAGTGGGCAGAACTCATCTCTTATAGCCTACAGGGAGGGACAACAGCCATCGAAATGAGACTACCTCAAATATCCATTAGATATCCAACACTAACAATGCATATAACCCTCCTAGAACCATGACCACTAACGGCAACAAGTTGCAGCAGATCCACACAAGACATCAGCCAAATCACATATCTTCACAAAGCTCTCACCTTTAATTCTAGATCTGTTAAAAACAACAAAAATCAAAATAATGTTATTAAACCTTCAGTTATCTTATTTTACTTTACTTTTCTCTCAAATATAAAATAAATTATTACTTTATCATACTATGCTTTACCCTACTATCTCATTCAAATAAAGCCTTAGAGACTAAAGTGTGAGCTGTCCTGTTCCTATCTCTTCTAATAAAGTGGAAGAGAGAAGATGAAAAATACTAAGCAAAATACAAAGTATCTTGAACAATTTCTTAAACATTTTATGGAACAGAAGCACCATTAAAACTGTTTATCACATGCAAGACAAACAAAACCCACCGCATGCATGCGCTTGAAACCGCTAGGCTAGCACAATATCATCATTCGACGCCAAGGTGGTCTCCTCTATGAATGAGTTGGCTTTAATTGCCTTAACAAAATTAAATTCTCTCACGATTCATTGAAAAAACGGGACTTGCTTTTTATTCTGGTCACAACTCACAATTAAAGTTTTTTATTTTCTATTTTTTATATAAGAGAAAATTATTATTATTATTATTATATATAATTTTGCATGTAAATTTCATTTCCCACTGCCTATAATGTAAAATCTTAGGCAAATCCCACATCGACAAAACACGACAGAGATGCTGAGTTTATAAGTTGTTGGTTCGTAACTCCTAGTGACGCGTTTTAAAATCGTGAGAGCTTCGGCCCAGAGCGGACAATATCACTAGTGGGCCGGGCTACAAATAATGTAGAAATTTGTGTCTGCTCTCTCAGAGTTGACGGATCCTACAAGTAGCAATGAGATTTTGAATGGAACCCACGAAATATTTTTTTCTCAGTGCCTTACTTTTACTTGGAGGAGACTAGTACAACATGAATTTATATAGTCAACCTCAAATTTTTTGAATGAAGTCTTAATTAAATTGAGTTAAGTTGAACCCTTACTTTGAAGGATCCAGTCCAAAATGTATGGCTCTTGCTAGATCTGCCCAAGAAGTCGGTTTTGTTATTCAATCCTAATAGTTCAATTTGATTCGGTTAATCTTAATTGTTAATTTAATTTTTCAATTATTTTAGTTCAATTCAATTTAGAATCAAATTACACAATCCTATTTAAAATTAAACAATGAAAATATTTTTTCTTATTTAAATCGAGTATTTTTTTTTAACTTTTCAATATAAATCCAATAGCACGTCAATAAAATCTTTAAAATTGAGGATTTGAAATTAGATCACAAAGTCTTTTAATTAAAATTTTGATTTCATTTTAATTTTAATGATTATAATTTATTTATTTTTAAATATATTTCAAATCACAAAGTCTTCTAATTAACCATATTTTAATTCAGTTTAGTCAGAGCTAAGAGAAGAGGAAAACGATCCGAATCCGAACATGGCGGGTCTGGACTCTTGCTCTCGTGGCCCCAATTCATCATCAAGAATTCTGACAAATTAGGCAAGAAAAAAGCCTCTAAATTCTAGTGGGCCCTATACCTGACCGAATTTACTATACCATCGACCAATCAAGATCAAAAAAGGCCATACATAATAAAATATTTTTTAATTTTTTAAATAATAAAATATTAAAAATAATAATTTTAATATTAAACAATTCATATTTTCAAAATTTTAAATTTTATATTAATTAAAATTAATAAATAATTTTTAATATATAAAATTAGAAAAAAATAATATTTTATTATTAAAAAATATTATTTTATTAAATATTGAATTATTTAACTTTAATTAGAAAATATAAGAAATCATTTAGCTCAAAACTTAAATTTAAGTTTATTTAACCCTTTACTAAAAATTTAAGAATTTATTTAATTTTTTATATAAAAATATATAAATTTTATCTATGTATAAACCTAATTAATTTATAAATATCACTTTATATAAAATTATAATCAATCTTATATAAAATTATGATAAAATCTATCTAAAATTATAATTTATTAAATTTATATTTACTGAATGTACATGCACTAGTTACGTACAAGAATTTTCCTAATTTATCATTATCGTCCCTGCATATTAGGTTAAAAGCCATTATTTTTATAGCTTATTATTTTTAAAATTTCCTTAATTATGAAAATATTAAACTAAAAAAGTGTGAAATCTTAGAAATATAAACAAAATGCAAAATTAAAATTTCATTTATCTTATAATTCTCTAAAATCAACTTTTGCCATTGAATTACAACTTATTGAGTAAAATAAAAAATTGTTTTTTTTTTTATTTTTGAAATAACTATCATTTTTAAAATTAATAAAATAAATTTATAAGAAATATCTAAAAATAGACTTTTAATATTTGATACTCAAGCTATTGATACTGCATTAAAAAAAATTTCAATATTCACTTATAGTCAACTAAATAATAAGTATAAACAATATTTAAATCCTTTCATGTTTATGTAAACATGATCTATCATATTTATGTAATTTTAAGTAAATGAGTTTATATGTAAATATTGTATTTGGTTTGACTTATAAATTGATCAAATCTACTTATAAATAAAAAATTATAAATAGATTAATATTTAGTTTAACTTATAAATTAAAAAACTATTTAAAATAAGTCAGAAGTCATAAGTAAATAACTCTTTACTTATGCTTTATTTACTTATTTTAAAATTATATTTTAATTAAATAAAAAACTATATTATCCTAATAATTTTTTAAAATATTAATATTATCTTTATATTAACAATCAAAACACTCAATAACATATATATATTTTTTTCATTTTGATAAATTAAATTACTTTTAAGCACTTATTAACCAAATTAACACTTAAATTATTTAAAAGTTAATTTTAAATAATTTTATCAAATAATTAATTAATTATTTTTAAATTAACTTATAAATTAAAAATATATTTTAAGTTAAAAATTAAAAGTAATAGTTAAGCCTAATATCTTCTTAATCTAGTGGTACATGAATTTAATTTTATATGAGCTTGAATTCTTTGTAGTCACATATATAAAATTATCCAAAACATGACCTATTAATAGGATTAAACAAAATAACTGGAAGACCAAATTTATCTCACATGCTCATAAATATGAGGCCAACTTAACACATCTTGAAATCTACTAATAAAATAAATTAATTAAACAATACATATTTAATAATGTTGTTCTAATTACAATGATATTTAATTATATTAAATATTCGTATCTAAAGAAATGAGCTTCAACAACATTAATGGGACTGAACAGGTCTGCCACTAAGCTTTTATTTACAAGCAACCTGAAATTAACATAAAATAATTATAATAGTTAATTATATAAGATTAAAATATAATAAATTTTATTTAAATTAAAATTATCTTTAAATTTAAGATATTTTAAATTTAAACTCTCATTAAAATAAATAAATATAATTACCATTATTGGATAGATTTCAGTTCTCAACTATATGATAAAAACATTTTCTTTATTGGATAAAGTTCATGTTTATTGTGAATTGATTATTTTAGTAATTTAATTATCTTAATTAATCAGTAATTTTATTAATGATTATGAAAAATTAATTTATTATTTAAATGATTTAATTTTTGTTAAATTTAATTATAGTTAATCAATGAATAAAAATTTATAATAATTAATAAAAATATATTTTATCTTCGTATATATTATGAAGTTATTAAATATAGTGTTTTGTTATTAGATAAAAACTACGGTGTTGTAAAAATTTAATAATTATCAAAAAAAATAATTATTAACATGTTATAAATAATTTATTTTAAATTTATTTATATAAAAATATAATAAAATAAAAAAATAATTATTAATATGTTGTAACATTATAATTCATTATTTAGAGTTTTTTTTTGTTATTTATATCTATTGATTATGCAATTTATTGAAGGGGAAATTTTTATTTTAAATAGAACTAATTTTTATTATTTTCAAAAAAAAAGTTGAATGAATACTTAAAAGATATATTTTTTTTATCATTTTCATCATTTAAAAATAGAAAATTTCTTTTATATAATATTACAAATAAATTATTTTTTATATATTAAAATTGACGATTCCAATATTTAGAATAAAACATAGTTATAAAAGATTTTTTAAATTATAAAACATTTTATTATTTTTTTTATTGAAAAAGGCTAGATAAGCTACTTTGGTTTTAGTAAAAGTAAGTAAGGTTAAAATTAAGTTTTGAGTTAAATAAATTTTTATATTTTTGAAAAAGGTTAAATAAGTTTATATTTAATAAAATATTATTTTTTAAGTTTAAATATTAAAAAATGTTTTTTAGTTCTAAATAAAATAAAATTTTTTAAAAAATTAAAATAATAAATAAAAATTATTTAATATTAAAATTATTTTTTAATATTTTATTATTTAAAAAATAAAAATAATATTTTTTTAAAAAATAACATTTTATAAAGTATAGATTTATTTGATCTTATTTTAAATTTATTTAACTCATTATATGAGGAGTTAAATTTTTTTTTACCCATCAATATTTATTAACCAAATAAAAGCCGGTACTCGGGGGTTATCGATTTTCGTGCTGGCCATTTACTATGTTGCCACTCACGCCATCTCTCTCTCTCTCTCTCTCTCTCTCTCTCTAAATGGTCCAAATTTTTGCAGTTCTCTCTCCTAAACAATAATAATAATAATAATAATAATAATTGATTTATATTCAACTTAAATTGTTAAATAAAAAACAACGGATTGCCTACCTGAATAAAAATTACAATTGTTGAAGAAATCTAGAAAGGAAAGAGACCAACATTAACAAGAAGAGCAGCGCCTAATGCCAACGGCCTTAACTCCTGTCTTGGATTCTTATACAAATGCCATGTCTTTGACGGGGCGTTGTTTTTCACGAGGTCTAAAAATCAAAATTAGCTCTAAATCAGTTTACTTCTATTTGGCATCTTCTGCTCTGTTCCTGAGTTTTCGATATGGGATTGATGGGTAGTGGTTGTAGTACCACATTCTGAAGGAGAGAGAGAGAGAGAGAGAGAGAGAGAGCTCTGCTTTTATAATTTGTACTCCCTCTCTGGCCTTTTTCTTTCTTTAGTGTTCTGGGTTCTTTCTCTTAAACTCCTGGAAGCGCAGCAATGGCTGAATATATATGTTTGTTCAACAAGGTGCTTACTGGTTCCTTTCTTTTTCTTTGTTTCTTTCTTTCTTTTTTTGTGTTTTTGGTTTTTCTCTTGGAAGATTGGGAATTTTTTTAATTTGGGCATGGATACTGCTTTTCTCGTCCTCTGCTTCTTGTAATTTTAGTACCAGGAAAGCTTTTTTTTTTTTTTTTCTTCCTTTTCTATTTTTGTTCCGGTTTTGTGATAGATTGATGAGTTATGGAAGATAAGGCCAGGTGGGTGTGTAGAATAATGCTTGGCGCAGCGCTTTGCATATTCTGATCTGGGTTCTGTTCTGTTTTGCATTAGATTCCTAAGCTTATTTTTAGCTTATTTGTCCTAAATTCCCATATGTGTTTGTTTTCCCTCTATAAAGCTTTATCTTTTATGGCTGTTTTCAGACTAAATTGCAGGTTCTTTGATTTTTGACTCTATATTTTTCTTTCTTCCTGGTGCCTGGTGGAGCACTTTGGTTTTTAGGTTTTTAGCTGCTGACTTCTATTAGGAGACATTACTTCTTTGAATGTCCAACTTAGATCAGACAGTTTTAGTTTTCTTTGGGTAATTTCTTCTTAAAAATTTATATGGTACGCTTTTTTTTTTCCCCATGAATAACATGCCTGTTTATCGTGTTTTACAGGATACAATAATCATAAAGCCTCCTAAGAAATCTCCCATTTTGTTAAGGATGGTAGTTCTAGTATTTGCTATGGTCTGTGGTGTTTTTATCTGCTCAATCTGTTTAAAGCAGATAAGCACCCGTAGTAAAATTAAAATTGAAGATATTCAAGTCATTGAAAGGCCATTTTCTGATATCCAACCCAAAAAAATGCAAATTCCTATTGTGCATTTGCCACATCCTGAAACTTTTAGCAGGTATTTCAGAATTTCAGCTTTTGTTTTTGAATTTGGACTTCACTTCCATTTGCCTAAGTAGCGGTTTCCTTTATTTTCAGGGCTGAATGTGTGCATAATCCTGTTAGATACTTTGCAATACTATCAATGCAAAGATCAGGGAGTGGATGGTTTGAGACCTTGTTAAATAGTCATGTCAATATAAGCTCAAATGGAGAAATATTTTCTGTTTTGGATAGGAGGAGGAATGCTTCATCAATTATAAAGACTCTAGACAAACTTTACAATTTGGATTGGTTCACTAGTGCTTCTAAGAATGAATGTTCAGCAGCGGTTGGCTTCAAGTGGATGCTTAATCAGGTAAGTGAAATATTCGAATGAAAGTATAATGATTTACATTTTTATTTGAACTTCTCTGCTTGGTGGCTACTGAAGGATTTATGGCATTGGAAGTGAAATGATGGATTTACTAGATTTTTCCAGAATATCCTATCAGTCCAGGAATCAAAGCAGCTCTTAATGATTCCATTAAGAAGTCACTATTTGCACTTAGAAAACAGTTTCAGTTTCAACTAAATTAAATAAGTTTATTGTTGCTCATGAATTTTATATACAAGTTAACAAGACAGTTGATCTGTTTCTTTTTCAGACTCTTAAATAGACAAAGCCGCTCCCCTAACCAACTGCATATTGTTTTTATTGTCTTGATATTTGTGTCTAATGTATCATAAATTGCTAGAAGCATATTACCAGGTTCATCTTTCTGTTATATACAGTTACACCTTGTTTCTGATAACAATGAGACTAACACTGAGATTTAGCGACAACTGGTATAGTGGCTTCATTTTTCTGCATTTTATGAATCTCTTTGCTAATCTGTGATAATCCTCTGTTCCAACTTCAAATGAAACTGATGCCCTTAGCAGCTTGTATTTTGACTCCAATTTTGGGTCACGGATATCAGCTGATTCCTGGTAGGGATTCAAAGCAGCTTGGAATTAGAGGCCTTTAGGGTATCCATTTGTTCTTAATCCATACAATGTATCATATACTAGGCAGAATCTGGGGAAGAAAAAAAAAATCGTTTGGGTACAGACAATGAGATTTTCTAGTTTCTTGTCTAGTCTATGGGTTAGCAGTTGTTATAGGGTACTGCAAGAGCACTTGGTAATTTTAGAGTGAGGTCACTATAAGTTGGTAGTATCACTACTGCCTATTCTCTCATGTGTAGCATTTAAAAAAAAAAAAAGATTGCAACTCTTTTTTTTTTATTTTTATTTTTATTTTTAAAACCAATTCAATAGGGAGATTTTTATCACTTTGCTTAGGCAACATTTTTTTATGGGCACAGCTTATTGGTGGCTGAATGTTGTTTTGTTAGTATTCCTTTGTGCTGTATTAGTGGTTTCGATGACTTGTCAATATTTTTTTAAGCAAAAATGAAAATCCTTCCTAAGGAAGGGAGGAAATTGTGAAGGTATATTAAGGAACTTAGGTATCCTTATGTAGTATAAATAGAATGTTAGGTAGAAAAAGCTTCTGTTTGTAGTCTATTATGGGGTTTAGTGGGATGTTCCTTTCAATTTCTTAATTTTGTTGTGCTGGGTAAAGAGGCTAAAGTGTTACTTCTTCTGGCTTATGTAGGGATTGATGGAGCACCATAAAGATATTGTAGAATACTTCAATGCTAGGGGTGTATCTGCAATATTTTTGTTCCGAAGAAACCTGCTGCGTCGGATGGTTTCAGTTCTTTCTAATTCCTATGATCGACATGCTAAGTTATTGAATGGAACACACAAGTCTCATGTTCATTCAGCAGAAGAGGTCAATGTTTCTATCCTCCCTCTTGACTCTCTCACTCTCTTTCATTTATACACATGATCTTGAACTTTTAATCATAATTTCTTGTAGGCTGAAACCCTTTCAAAATACAAGCCTACAATAAATTCCAAATTGTTAATAGCTGATCTAAAGGAGATGGAGATAATGGCTGCCAGGGCTTTAGAATACTTCAACAGCACCCGCCATATTGTTTTGTACTACGAGGATCTCATAAAAAACCGCACGGTAAGTTATCATGACAATCTCTCCTGAAATTCAGAAGAAGTTTAATAAGCACACACATGACCTCATCACATTCTATGGTTTCAAATTTGCAGGGCATTACCTTATTCACGGCATAGTGTATATGTTATCTAATGTATTATTTATTTGCTATCCCTATATCTAAATGAATCCTAAAAATTCCATTTTGTTTAAAATATTCAAAACCTATTTCAAAGTTCTTGCTATTCTGATAGCATTATCTATGAACGTCACAAGTCTGAACCCTCATGCTTTTTTAGGTTTCATGAAAATTTTCCCATCTTGAGAGAGACTTTTTTAGTGAAAATTGTGTACTGTTAGCGTGTACTAGTGCTACAACTCTTGATAATGATATAAACTGCAAAGTCCCAATGTTCATTTTTCTCACATGCTGATGCTGCAGAAACTCAAGGATGCTCAAGAATTTCTGGGGCTTCCATTTATCGAGTTAACAAGCCGTCAGGTAAAAATACATAAGGGTCTGTTGTCAGATCATATCGAGAACTGGGATGACGTCAACAAGACACTAACCGGCACAGAGTATGAGAATTTCCTCCAAGCTGACTATTAAAACTATCAAAGTCTGCTAACATGCGTTCTGTGAATACTGCTTCAACTAATTTCTCACAGAGGGTGCTAATGGAGCAGTGCTAGAAGTCATAAGCTGGTAACTTTAAGGGTTCTGGTTCAGGTCCTTAATGATTAGTAACTTAAAGCAGAAAACCCCAAGGATAGGATTCCCTCCAAATGCTTCCGTAACAGCCAAGCTGACAAGATCGTGTTTTTTCAAATAAAATTTTGACTATGTAGTGCTAATGCCCATGCCTTTCTTTGCTCAACTCTCGGCTAAGCTGAATTTTTTTGTTTTTTTTTTTATCATCTTGTTGATCATATGGATACAGTGTATATGTCAGCTAATTAATTTCAAGAAAATATGAGAAATTATTTCAGCATTATCTGTCTTCTTGCTGAATGAACGATGTAAATTCCTGCCTGTGCTGTATCATCAAATATTCAAATCGTCATCAGCTGCAAGGGTTGCCCACATAGTCTGGGGTGGAGGAAGATGGTGATAAACCCGCTGGCACTCGCTTTGCCTGGGTAAAGCAAATTCCTTTTCATTTCATTATGTAATTGACGAGAATTTATTTAGTGTAATTATTGTATGTATAATGGATTAATTTATTAATGATTATAAAAAATCATTATATCCGAAATTGAAAAAATTTGTCCAAATTTAATCTGCTGGAGGAATTGGGAATAGGTGTTGTAGCCCTGGAATCTGCGGTGCCATCCAATTTTGCCTGTCCATGGATGAAGGCAAATATGGTGCAATCAGCTAGAGATGATTAGTAATTAAAATCTTGCTATGCACAAGCCAACACCACCAAGACTGGGTAGTGATCGCAGAACACGAAGATGTTGAGACGAAAGACCACTGAAAATAGAATGTAGAACTTCAACTAGAGAGGGGTCTGTATTCTATTAATTATATGCTTTGAAAATTGTCCAAATAAAAATCAATTAAAATTTTGAAGTTGAAGCTTTTGATAATTTAATTAATTCATACGAGTGCTTAGATAACGAACGCTTTCAGGAAAGATAAGAACCCTTGGCATGGACAATGTTGCAGAGATTCAGAGCCAGAGGAGAGTGAAACAATTTGTTAAATGGGTTTGAAAGAATTCAGCCCAGTTTGCTTTAGACATTTGGACCTGAAATATCAATGTCCATGTCCATCGTTAGACCATTAATTGCTCCAATTACATCACGCAAAGAACTGCAAGTTCCCAAAACACATCGTTATGAACCCTTGAGACACACCTCTTGAAGGATTAAACCAATAATAGGATGTTTCACATCATTTATGATTCAAGAATAATCAATCATTAATAAAAAAAAAATTTCATTATTACGTTAATTTATAAATAATATGATAAACTAAGTTCATTTGAGAAAGTCTTACTACATTAAGAGCAATTTAATTTTAATAGTTAGATCGGCATACATTTATTTCACATTGAGATTATATGCATATTTAATATACTTATAATCGAGTTTACACATAAGAAAAAGTCATACATATTTTTAACATGTATAAATTGAGTAACATCAATTTAATGTACCAAACGTAGCCTTAAGTCGTCCATGAATGCTTTGCGTTAATTATATATACGCATGTGTGAATGCTTTGCATTACAAATTTATGAGCCTTTAACTTTTTAGGAAAATTATGGTTGATTATTAGACATATCGATAATACTAAAAAATAGTATTTTCTCTCTCACGAAAAAGTAAGTCTCCTTATAATATGAAACGTAGATCTCATATAATTATGAGAGATGATGAATATTCATCGGGTGCACCTAATAATTTCTCGAAAATTATTTACATATATACACTACACTCTCTCTCACATTCATTTAAAATTCATTATTCATATTTGAAAGACTTAAATGTTTATAAGTATATATTACATCATTGTTATATACATCAAAAATATTTTATAATATCGATTTAAAAATGATACAAATTTTTGTATTACTTTAATATTAAATATTGTAATTAATTAAATATATTTATTAAAATAACATAAGCTCAATTATATAACCATTTATTGAGTAACTTGAAGTCGTTTATCAAATTAAATTAACACATTTATCGTACTTAGATTATCTATATAACTAGTATGTTTACACCTTCCATGCACAATGCAAAATAACTAAGAAGAAGAAAGACACATCAACAGAAAAAAATCTATTGCATTGATTTATAGAGTTTTACCTACTGCAGATAAATCAAATATTTGTGCATATTAACGGTTTAAAACACAATTACACTTCTATATTTATTAAAAAAAATTTAATTTAATCTATTTTTATTTTTATAAATTTATCTTAAAATTTTAATTTAAGTTTAATTTAATATAAAAATTAAGAAAATTAAAAAATTAAACTTTTTAATTTTTTAGAACTTAAATCAAGAAATTGAAAATTTTAATCTCAAAATTAAAAAATTAAACTTCTTAATTTTTTATTTAAATCAAGAAATTAAAAATTTTAATATATAAATTAAAAATTTTAAATTAAATTAAATAAAAAATTAAAAATAAATTTATTTAAAATTTTCTTTTTACTCATTAAATTAAATTAAATTAACTTTTTTTAATAAATATATGAATTAAATTGAATATTTTGCCAAAAATTAACTGTTTTTGCATGTGGATGTTAACAGTTGACGGACTATCCTATGAACCTAATCCTAACAAGCTATATTGACAAATATATTATGTATGTATATGCGTGCAGATCCACGTATTTGCTTTTCACATATAAATTATCACCCTGTTTAGTACAACTGTATGTGAATATTAAAAAATAATTTAAAATTAAATTTAATAAATTTTAATTATAAAATATTAAAAAAATAAAATAATATTTTAAATTATTATTTTTAATAATATCTAAAATAACACTTTAATATAAACGAACAGTTTTAACTTATTCAATATGCAACATTGAATTTTTTTTTTTCATCTTATTCAATAATGACAAAGCAACGTACATCCAGTCGACCAACTTTATCAATTTGTCCACTGCATGCCTTTTTTTTTTTTTTTACAAAAATTTCATTCCATGAAATATGAAAGCACGAAGTCCAAGTCCATAAAATAAAATTGCTACAAACACTTCAACCTAAATCCAAGCCTAAAGATAAAGACCTAGGGATGAACCAGGTAAGACTAAACCCGTCTTCAACAACAGATCACTCTCTCTTCATAAGCATTTGCTACTGGTCGCCAATGAGAAAACTATCGATCAACTGAAGAGAGCAAGGGAGAATAAAAACATCCTCATAAGGACTGCTTAAACACCCCACTCAAACCCAAATTGTTCCATGCTCAACGCATCTTCAAATCCAAAAGAAATGGTGAAGCGTTGTAGTAAAATGCTAGAAGAGGACAAAGACTCGAGCTAGTGCCAGGTGAAATCATCGGGAACCAAGCTTGGCTAACACGAGCCTTTTGTACTTGTCACGACCCGATCATATGGGCCAAAACGGTACTAGGACTTAGGTAAACATAAAGCTCACAAAGCCCGTAGTAAGCCCAATTATCTTTTACCCCAAACATAAGCCCATATTTGGCCAAATTTCAAGAAATAACCGGACAGAGCTCGGCCATAATATGTGCTATTCATCGGGAAATTTTTAACTCACCCGATCTATAAACACAAAATCTAGTCCATTGGAGAGCTCAGCTCACTCTTACAATCATCCATAAATCACAATAAGATCAATGGGGAGCTTAGCTCCCTCAGCCAAGCCATATACTCAGTCCATTCAACACTACATGCATCATAAGAAGATTAAAATTTTCAAAAAGAGACATAATCTTTTACACTCCCAAATCAAATTAAATAATCCTTACATATGCGGAGTTCTAAAACTTCCTTTGATTACATAAATTATACAAAATGAACATAAGTGGACCTGTGAGGAAGAGAATAGGTCAATTACAACAAAACTCTCATGTATCCTGGAAAAATGATAAACAGGAGTGAGCGTTCGACTCAGAGAGTAAATATTTATTTTATTTATAATTTCTATAACTATCTAATTCTAATGCATCATTAGAAATGAAATGCATCATCTTCATACAAGTCATGCTAACAAGTCATGTTACATCAAAGATAATCTAGAGCACTCACACACTCATGTCATATTCATACTCACACATACATATATGGAGAGTTGATCTCCCTACCCAGCTCTCTTAATTCAATGCCTGCCAGCGAGATCAACTCGAGCCGGACTTTTACTTAATAATCCATATGTGGGGGTCAGTGAAATCAACTCAAAGCCGTACTCAGTCCAACTTTTTCAAAAAAGACCGAACCCCAAGCGAGACTAGCTCAAGCTGATTTGCCCGTTCTACCCATATCTATATACACCACACACACACCCACTCATACACATAGCTCCAGATTATCAAAACACAACAACTAAAATAATATCATCAAGTATAAATACAAAGCAGGGTATGCCTAATATTTAACTACATAAATATAAGTATAAGTGACGCATGAGTATGCCAGAAATATAATAATATTAAAATTGTAAATAAAATAAATATCTACTCACAGCACTTTAAAGATTACTGTGGTGGCTGGGCGGAGGAAGAAAGCTGTCTAAGCTCACTTAAACAATATATCAAAATTTATTATTAAACAACTTGAAACAAAGCTGTAGAGAATCAAAAAACAGCCCAAAGATTTTGCCAAAAATCTGACAGAGTATCCCATATACTTAGGACCTACCCATTCTGCAAAAATGTTCAAATAACAATTTTAATTCTCAATTTTCCACAACTACAACACATCAATAACATATGGCCCCTCCTGGGCCCTTCAAATCAATCAAAACTCACAATTTGGGAAAATTATATTTTAGTCTCCGGAGCTAACTTTTTAACAAAAAACACCTAAACGAGCTTTAAAAATTCTAAAATTTTGCTCCTTATAAATATTATTAAGCTAATACAAAAGGAATTATAATTTTCTAACCTGCCATGAATATTTTATAGATTTTTAATCTAATTCAGGCACTAGATAATTAAGAAAACTTGAGGTTTGGGTTTACCTATGCCAATTTCGATGCTTGTGCTGCATTCGGGGCTTCTAAAAATGATCGGATAGCCTATAATCTTGACCCAATTTTGAAGTATTACCGACAGCCTTTCTATTCGGACCGAAATTACAGACCCAAGTAACTGTTGAATTTCACAAAACAAAGATACCTACGCGAAGCCCACAATACTAGAAGTTAGAAAAAATTATTTATGGAATTAATTAAGCTCGTTTAAAGCTCGAAAAATCACAGTGAAACTCATGGGACCCACTGAAATTTTAGTGTCAAAAAATTTTGAAATTTATATTTTCGCGAAGCTCTGATCTTGTAGAGCACACCGGTATTCTCAGATTTCTCGGAGCAATTTAGCCCAAGAGTCAAAAAGGGATAAACTTCTAGGGCAAAAATTAGATAAAATACTCGATAAAAATTTATATTTTTAGTGTCTATGAAAAACTCTCAATGAGTAGAAGGTGTTTAGGATAAGACCCGGTCCGATCGATAGCCGAATCGATCGAATTTTGGCCGAAAAATCAAAAAATGTGTGCATGAAAGGAGAGTTTTTCAGGCGTGTTTTCTGGCTTTCTGGAGGGTGGCGTCGGCATGGGGGAGGTCATCGAAGGTGGGGGAACGCTGGAGGAGGGTGGTTGTGTGGTGGGGAAGGGAGGGAGAGGGAGAAAAGAGGGAAAGAAATGGGGAGGAAGGAGTGGTGCGAAAATGGGTTTTTGTGGGGGTGGGGGGGGGGGGTGGTGGGTGTGGTTTGTTGATGAAAATCTCTTCTTTTTTTTTTTTTTTTTTTTAATTCTGGAATGAATCTTGACAGACATGTTGTTTAGATTCATTCCTGAAAAAATTTTAACTCTTTTCTTTCCTTTTTTTTAAATATAATAATAGTAATAGTAATGAAAATAATATACAATTGAAATAATAATAATAATAATAATAATAATAATAATAATAATAATAATAATAATAATAATAATATGTTTAATAAATTCTTCGAAATATTTATAATTAAATCCATAACAAAAATTTAAATTTCTAAATAATAGTAATTTTATTAAAATAAAATCCAATTAAAATATCTTATTAAAAATAATATTTTAAATTTAAGAAAATAGAATTTAAGAAAAAAAATCTTACAATACTTGCCTTGAAGGAGAAAGTAACCAACATGGGACCACTCCTTTAAGACTGCTAGCCGATTTGTACTTAAAAGCTTCAAAGCAACCTACAGGGAAAGACAACTCAAAGGGAAGCATCACCATCGATCTTGATGCTCTATAACCCAAACATACAACAAATCCAAAATAAGCCCCATCACAAAGGGGTACTAAAACTCCATTAGCAGGAGATTAACAATACATAATAAAAGAGAAAAAACCAACTAAAGGAAAACACAAAGCATAAACAAAGAGATGAGGGAGGATCGATGGCCAAGAGGCCAGATCTCCCCCCAACCTAGAAACCCTTGTTACTAAAGACTTAGAGAGATAGAAGAGAAAAGGCATTTTAGAGAGAGAAGTATTTTCATTGCATTACAAAATTGTAGGCATACCTCATTCTTTTATCTAATATTGTCACTCAAATCATACTTTTCAATAGTAGTAAATTATTTATTAGCTTATTAATATATCCCTATTTATTATATATTAAAAAAGTAAAATTTATTAATTTCAAAAATAAATCAGTAACATAAGTGATTTAATTTTTAATAAAGCAATATAAATGGAAGGTATATTAATAAAAGATTATGTAAAATTTATTGCTTTAATTATACATTTTCTTAATCTATGTGAGAAAAGAAATAAATTTATCTTTATGGG
This sequence comes from Hevea brasiliensis, assembly GCF_030052815.1. NCBI lineage: Eukaryota > Viridiplantae > Streptophyta > Magnoliopsida > Malpighiales > Euphorbiaceae > Hevea > Hevea brasiliensis. Next base: position 95,688,319 of record NC_079502.1, read on the forward strand.
ACAAATGAAGTAATATATCATATGATGGTGTATAAAATGCATGCATGGAAAAATTATACAATGAGATCGATGTATGTACAATGATTTTAATTTAACTGTTGATTGTGGCGAATCACCATAATAGGAACTACCATAATCAATAGTTATAGTAAAACTATTGATTGTGGTGGGTTCTATCATAATGGGATCCAAATCGTACATTGATTTTACTAAATAACATGCATAGCTATCTCCTTGTTAGAGTCCAAGTCCAATTGGAATTAGGAAATATAATTAATTTATGAAATATAATTAGTTTAGGAAGTTTAGTAGAATTTAAATTATGAAGTTTAATAATTAGAGTCCTAAAATGACTAGGTTTTAGTGGCCTATATATATGAATAGTTGATTGGCCATTATATGCAATGTATTGTAGAGAGCCCACAAAGTGGAGAGAAGTGTTGAATTCCGTGAGTTTTATTTGAGTGATTTTGAGGGTGAGAAAAATTATTAGTGGTTGTAATTATTTTTCCTTAATAGTAAATTTGTTAGTGGAGTAGGCTTATACCGAACCACGTTAAATTTTGTGTTCCTTATTTTGTGTGGGTATGGTTTTTTCACAACAAGTGGTATCAAAGCTGTGGTTCGAGATGTCAAAGATGGCAAGCACAAAATTTGAGGTGGAGCCATTCGATGGGAAAAATAATTTCAATTTATGGCAAAGCACTGTGAAGAATGTCCTTATGCAATAAGGATTAATCAAAGCATTGAATGAGAAGCAACCGACGACCATGAAAGATGATAATTGGGAGGACCTTCAACAAAGGGCTATGAGTACTATTAGATTGACGTTAGCCCCAGATGTGAAGTACAATGTCTTGGAGGAGACCTTGCCTGTTGTTTTGTGGAAGAAATTGGAGAGCTTGTACATGTCAAAATCACTCATAAATCGTTTATACTTGAAGAAGGAGTTGTACAAACTTAGAATGGATGAAGGTACTGATGTGAGGGATCATCTTAATATTTTTAATAAATTAATTACCCAATTGGCTAGTGTTGGTGTGAAGGTTGATGAAGAAGATAAAGCCCTCTTGCTTTTAACCTCTCTCCCACACTCTTATAAAAGCTTGGTGACAGCTCTAGTAGTTGGGAAGGAGACTTTGAAGGTGAAGGAGTTTACCGCAGTTATCTTAGATGATGAGAAGTACAAGAAGACAGGTAGTAGCAATGAAGGTGGAGTTTTTGTTGCTGGTTCTAATCGTGGTAGAAGCAATTCACGTGAAAATAATTGGAGAAGGAATAGTGATCGAGTTCGAGACCACTAGTAGACCATGTAGATAGAGAATGCTACTACTGTCATAAGAAGGGCCACATTCAATACCATTATATGAAGATGAAGGAAGATCTTGTAGAGTTAAACAATTCAAAAGGAGTCGCGGAAAAGAAAAAGAAGGAACTGCTGCAATTACAATGGATGATGGTATTGATAGTGAATATTTGAATGTAGATGATGATTAGAAAAAGGAAAAAGATCCATCACAAGATGAGTAGTTAATGGATTCTGCTTACTCATTCAATATTTGCTCAAAGAAGGAGTGGTTTGAAGTGATTAAATAAAAGAAATGAGAAAAAGTAAAGGTAGCCAATGGGAATAAGATAAAAGTTGAAGATATTGGAAGAGTAAAGATCAAACTGCATAGTGATTAAGTAAAAGTGTTCGATGAAGTGTGATATATTTCTAAATTTGAAAGTAACTTAATTTCTTTGGGTAAATTGAATTCTTTGGATTATGGGTCTTCGATTCATGGTGGAGTCATGAGAATTAGCCGAGGTACTCTTGTGATCATGAAGGGTGAGAAGATTGATACCAAGAATCTCTACAAATTGGAATGATGCATATTTTGGAAGAATGCAAGTGGAAGTGATGGGTGTCGAATCCACCAGAAATTAAATTAACTGAAATCACTAAGTATGAAATATTTTATGCAGTAAGTGGTGAATCCAGGTCGAACCCTAGAGACTGAATTATTAAATTTCGTGTGCTTGTATAATGGAAAAGAAACAAAGGTTGGGGGGTTAATTCACAATCCAAAGAAGAAATAAAAAATCAAAAATTAAGAACTAAAATTAAATATGAAACTCTTGAATTAAACAAACTTCAGTCTAAGGTAATTCTCATTCCAATGTATTGATTTAATCATGGACAAAATAAATACAATTATATCTTATTAAATACTTAACGTAGATTTACCAAATAGTGAGGTAAACCCCTGACTTTCCTATACTCATCAATTTGAGCCCAGCCCTCTTATTGACTCTAATTATTAACTGAGTTGGTATTAAGCAATCCTTATCAAATTAATAACTGCTTTAAGAAAAAGAAGTAGTTAAGCTAAATAACAGTTTATGAAGCATAAATCATTTAATCCACCGTATTGTTTCCTTAGGTTGTTATCGAAAACTTGGATCATAATCAATAAAACCTAATTGCTACTCATGTTCAATCTTACACAACAATTACGGATTATGAAGATGAACTAGCAATTGATCAAATCAAACAATTAACTAATAGGCCTTTTTAGCAAATCATTCAATAGATAAAAAACAATTAGATCAGAAAATAATAGATATTCAAAAAGAAAAAAATTAAATTAAGAACTTGGTCTCACAAATCATATATAAGAACTTGAATCCCTTGAACCGAATTAAAAACTTAGCCACTCATGTTCATGGCTTACAGAAAAATAAAGAAGAAATCTAAAAACAGAATGGTGAATGAAAGCCTTCAAATGGACAACGAAGGTCTGAATTGGGATGCTCTTAGCTACTTTCCAAAAACGTTTTTATACCAAAAAAAATCAAATTCCAAAGATAGGAACCAAACCAAACTAGGAAAGGTTTTGAAATTCAAGATGCAGATTTTCAGCCTGCATTCTCGTTTTTGGAATCAAGGCAGATTTTCAGCAACTTTCTTTCTGAATCTGCCTTTGCTCTCTTTAGAAAAGTTGTAGCCCTATTTCTTAGCTTTCCAACGGGTACTCATGGACCCAAATCCGAGGTCTATAGCCCAAGTTATGGCCCAAAAACCAAGACTAGTTCAGTCAGACAGTCCAGCCCATTGTGACGACTTCATTGCCATTTTTGACATTTAAAATGGCCTCATCTCTCATCCATCCCTTCATAAAAGTTGTAGAGGTGGCTCTTAAGGTTCAATTGGGCTTAACCTTGCTTCATTTGGACGTCTGAAACTCCAGATAAAAAATAAATATTGAAACTGGTCATGACCCATCGAATCTGAGCTTTTGCAATAGATCCATAGTTAATTTTGTCAACCTTGGAGACTGATTTGGACTTTGGTCCCTCTTTATCATTTGAAGTGCTCTATCTTAGCTTTTCAATGGATTAAACAACAGTTAATTTGGAGACCCACAACTTTAGAAACACCTAAAAAATATAGCAAATGTCAAATGCTGAAAATTTCTCCATTTAACACAATTATTCCACAACTATCTAAAAATATGCCTAAATGATAAATATATTTTAATCAACTGAATTAAATATAAAAACACACTAAAAACACTAAATGTGATGGGAGTAAAATTAATAAATTATGCACTTATCAGGAAGCAAGATGCAACATCAACAATCAAGGGTGCAAGGAAGTACCCAAGAGAAAATTGACTTTTGTAGAAATTATGAAGACTAATTACATTTGGCTTGGAGGTGGAGATTGTTAAAGTCCAAGTCCAATTGGAATTAGGAAGTATAATTAATTTAGAAAATATAATTAGTTCAGGAAATTTAGTAGAATTTAAATTATGAAGTTTAATAATTAGAGTCTTAAAATGACTAGGTTTTAGTGGTCTATATATATGAATAGTTGGTTGGCCATTATATGCAATGTATTACAGAGAGCCCATAAAGTAGAGAGATGTGTTGAATTCCGTGAATTTTATTTGAGTGATTTTGAGAGTGAGAATAATAATTAGTGGTTGTAATTATTTTTCCTAGTACTAAATTTATTGGTGGAGTAGGCTTATGTCCAACCACATTAAATTTTGTGTTCCTTATTTTGTGTGGGTGTAGTTTTTTCACAACACTCCCCTCTATAAGTCTGGATGCCACACATGAGGCCAAGAAGTAGTGTTTGCATCCAAGTCGCTTGCTTAGTTTACTCTAGTCTATCGCGCACAAAACTGAGCTTTCCTCAAAACGCCCTCATCTCTTGCTAGCTATATGGCCCGAACAAACTTATTCGTTGCCTGTGTTTTCTTTGTGCTGATTTTCTCGCAAGAACTTCAGTCCATAGATGGAAGAAGGCACTTGAAGCTTCAGAGAAAACACATATTCTTAGAGCTCCAAACCTCTAATAAGCTCGTAAACGAGCAGAAAAATTTTGTCGATAAGCAGAACGTGCGTGGTGATAATGACGCAGATGATGATGACTTCAGAGCCACAGCCCCAGTCCACAGCCCTGGCGTTGGACATTCCATTCAAAACTAGAGCAACTTCCTTGTCCACTTCTCATTCTGATTGGCCATATAAGTTGGTGTTGGGTGAAAAAGACCGAGCTAGCTTGAAATGAGTTTGCATAGCGATAGTGTGTTGCATTGTTGTTTTCAAAATATGTAATGATTCTTTAGGATTGAGGATTGAGCATAGTGGGAGTAGCCTTCAGTCTTCCCATAAAAAAAATGGAATAAATGTATACTTATTGTATTGAGTTTGATTTCATCCTTGTGTATCGTAAAATTAAAATTAAATTGGGGTCAAAATCTCCTATACAGGGATTAAAAAAAAAAAAAAAAACCTCAAAAAGCAAATTCTTCTGTAGTGATTAATTTTCAGTCAAATTTCTGCTCTTGTATGAACCATTCTTTTTTAGCCATTTTTTTTTTTTCTGTTAGTGACAGTCAAAAGCTCCTAGGCATCTTGTTCTTCGAGCGTCTGGCTCGCAATGGATTTACTGTTCATTGGAAATATTTGGTTACATTGTCAGGCATAATGCCTTCTTCTTATTATTTCAATAGAATATTTTTCTAATAATTTTAAAAATATCTTTTTTAAAATGAATATGTATATATATTTACATCTATTCTTATTAATAAATTTTGATTTTTTTTATTTTTTAATAAAAATTTATCATCTCTCCATCTTATGGCGTTGCTTAATATGATTCTTCAATATTTGAATATGAAAGCTAACTCATGTCATGTCAATGACAAAATGGGCATACATAGGTGATCAAGTAGCTAGCAACCATTAATTAACAAATAAATAAATAAGAAAATTGTTCTAAATTAAAAAAAAAGGTTCCTGCGAGAATCCTATTAATATGACCTCGATAAATATAAAGAAAATCTAGTTTATAAAGATAAGATAAAGAAATGAACTACACAGGGATAAAATTAATTCAATAATATTTGAATCATGTTTAAAATAATAAAATCTTTAATTTAAATTCAATCAGAAAATTTTTCCCCCTTCTGAATTCTCTGTGATTACAAATTAAAAACCCATTTATTTCATGCTCTAAATTAGCCAATTCCATAAGAGTTAAATATATAATCAGGAGAAGAGAGCCAATCATGATCAACCAAGTGTAGCAAGAATTTCCTAATTTGATTATGGTAACCATCCTAGAAAGAAATCTTGAGCTTTCAGCGGTCATAATCATTGAAGTTTGAAGTCCATTTAAACCAAGAAAAATGAAACTATGATCAGGCTAAGGACAGGAGTGCTTCGCTTGAATTTGTGGACCTAAACAAGTTGTAAGCTTGCATAAAAGCCATCAATATTATACAATCTATAGTGGAGAATCCTTATCATTTTCGTGCATTTTTTGGTGGTGGGTAATGCCAACTTTGCCAAGCTTTATCTAGGGTTATTAATACTGTACTAACAGAACTCTAGCCCAATTCTTCAAAAGATTCCATTAGCAATTGATTGCCGTATCCCAAAAAAAAGCAACATTTCAGCACAATGAATGGTCATGGATGAAAAGCTTCATGTTTCCTTAACCACAAGTATGATTTGACGATACATTTCTTTATTCAAGTGGTCTTTAAGCTTCAGGATTCTACAGGAGAGGTGTGCAATTGAACAACAATATATGTAATCAAATGAAACTCATTGAATGAATTAATAAAAGGGTCATGCTATTAAGGTAGTATTTTATATATATATATATATATATAATTGGCTACTATTAGAATTCAAGCTTAAAACCCACTATTCTAAAGATGATTATAATATCACTAATTTAAATTAATATTTTAATAATTTAATTATAAAATCTCACCCTTGAAAAATGCATTTATCTAACATTAGTTAATATTTTAAAAATATCTGCGTCCTTGCTTCCTCATTGCAGGAGGTCAGGGGCTTTAAACACCCACATTAGGAACCTGAAGACCATCACCGCCATTGACCTTATTGGGTTTATTATAATATTCTACCCTTCATGGATCAGGAGACACATGATTAGGTTATGGGAAAGAGTGATTATATTTTATATATTTTTTTATCATAATAATTACATAAATTTTCATAAATTTTAATTAATTATTAAGTATATTGAGAATATTAAAAAATAATTTTTTTTATGAAAATATAAAATTTTTTATAATGTAAGAAAATGAGTCTCCATAGTTGCGAGAAATGATATAATTTCTCGTAAGTCTGTGTCCGTGTGTGATTGTGCAGTTACGTGCACCTGTTATAACACAGTCATTGCCTGCCTTCAAATTCTGTTCACAGAAGGAAGGCCAATCAAATCAATGAACAAGCAGGAAGTAGTTCACACGGAAATGACCAAGCAGGGCAGCGATAATACTGTCAACTTCCACCAAAGCAAGAACTCAAAGGGTTCTGAGCCTAGAGCCCCAAGTCACATTCCTAATACTGCTTTTGGTGCTTACTGGCTCCTTCCCTTTTTTTCTATTTTTGTTTTTTTTTGGAAATTTTTTTAATCTGGGCATGGATAATACTTTTCTCGCTCTCTGCTTCTTGTAATTTTAGCACCGGAAAAGCTTTTTTTTTTTTTTTTTAATTGTTGTTCCCAGTTTTGTGATAGATTGATGGGTTATGGAAGATAAGGCCAAGTGAGGGTGTAGAATAATGCTTCGCGCAGCGCTTTGCATATTCTGATCTGGGTTCTATTCTGTTTTGCATTAGATTCTTGAGATTATTTTTAGCTTTTTCGTCCTAAATCCCCATTGTGTTTGTTTTCTCTCGATAAAGCTTTATCTTTTATGGCTGTTTTAGATTAAATTGCAGGTTCTATGGTTTTCGACTCTATATTTTTCTTTCTTCCTGGTGCCTGGTGGAGCACTGGTTTTTAGCTGCTGACTTCTATTAGGAGATACTATTTCTTTGAATGTCCAACTTAGATCATACAGTTTTAGTTTTCTTTCGATAATTTCTTCTTAAAAATTTATATGGTGCGGCTTTTTTCCCCCATGAATAACATGCCTATTTATCGTGTTTTACAGGATACAATAATCATAAAGCCTCCTAAGAAATCTCCCATTTTGTTAAGGATGGCAGTTCTAGTATCTGCCATGGTCTGTGGTGTTTTTATCTACTCAATCTGTTTAAAGCAGATAAGCACCCGTAGTATAATTAAAATTGAAGATATTCAAGTCGTTGAAAGGCCATTTTCTGATATCCAACCCAAAAAAAATGCAAATTCCTATTTTGCATTTGCCACATCCCGAAACTTTTAGCAGGCATTCAGAATTTCTGCTTTTGTTTTTGAATTTGGACTTCACTCCCATTTGACTAAGTAGCGGTCTCGTTTATTTTCAGGGTTGAATGTGTGCATAATCCTGTTACTTTGCAATACTATTAATGCAAAGATCAGGAAGTGATGGTTTGAGATCTTGTTAAATAGTCATGTCAATGTAAGCTCAAATGGAGAAATATTTTCTGTTTTGGATGGGACGAGAAATGCTTCATCAATTATAAAGACTCTAGACAAACTTTACAATTTGGATTGTTTCACTAGTGCTTCTACGAATGAATGTTCAGCAGCAGTTGGCTTCAAGTGGATGCTTAATCAGGTAAGTGAAATATTCGAAAGAACGCTAATGATTTACATTTTTATTTGAACTTTTCTGCTTGGCCGTTACTGAAGGATTGATGGGACTGATGTGAAATGATGGATTTTCTAGATTTTTCCAGAATATCCTATCACTCCAGGAATCAGAGCAGCTCTTAATGATTCCATTAAAAAGTTGCTATTTGCACTTAGGAAACAGTTTCAGTTTCAAGGAAATTAAATAGAATATTCTTTTTGCTCATGAATTTTACATGTTAACAAGACTGTTATCTGTTTCTTTTTCAGACTCTTAAATAGAGAAAGCTACTCCCCTAACCAGCTGTATATTGTTTTTATTGTAGTAATATATATATATATATATATATATATATATATATATATAATGTATCATAAGTTGCTAGAAGCTTATTACCAGGTTCATCTTTTTGTTATATACAGTTCACCTTGTTTCTGATAACAACGAGACTAACAGCTCTGAGATTTAGCGACAACTGGTACAGTGGTTTCGTTTTTCTGCAACACTTGGGGGGTTGTTTGGTTTGCTACAAGGTTAACAAGGGGTAATTGTTACCCTTGTAATTTTTAACTCTAGTTAATATTATTTGGATTTTTTTTATAGGTTAAATTTTCAACTCATAAATATTTGGTTTTACAATAAATTATACTGATAAAAACATATGAAATATTTCTGTGTTTTGGGTAGGAGGGTTGTCATCGTTTTGTATTTTTGACTCTGATTTTGGTTCATGGATATCGGCTGATCCCTGGTAGGGATTCAATGCAGCTTGGAATTAATTAGAGGCCTTTAGGGTATCCATTTGTCCTTAATCCATACAACTTGTCACACTAGGCTGAATCCCCCCTTCTCCCACCCCCTCAAAAAAAAGAAAAATGTTGTTTGGATAAAGACAATGAGATTTTTTTAGTTTCTTCTCTAGTCTATGGGTTAGCAGTTGTTATAGGGCATTGCAAGAGCACTTGGTAATTTTAGAGACAGCTCACTGTAAGTTGGTAGCATCACTACTGCCAATTCTCACATCTGTAGCATTGAACAAAAAGATTGTGATTTTTTTTTTTTGCTATTAAGCAGTTCGAAACAGAGATTTTTATTGCCTTGCTTGGGCTACATTGTTTTATGGGCACAGCCTATGGGTGGCTGAATATTGTTTTGTTAAGAGTATTAATCTTTGTTCTGTATGAATGTTTTCAACTTAAATGTCAATATTTTTCTGAAAAAAATGAAAATTCTTCCTAAGGAAGGGGGGGAAATTGAGGAGGTATATTAAGGAACTTGAGCAATGAGCATCCTTTTATAGGATAAATAGAATGTTTGGTAAAAAAAACTTCTATTTATGGTATGGTGGTTAGCAGCGGGACGTTCCTTCCAATTTCTTAATTTTGTTGTACTGGGGAAAGAGGCTAAAGTGTTATCTCCTATGGCTTATGCGGGATTGATGGAGCACCATAAAGACATAGTAGAATACTTCAATGCTAGGGGTGTATCTGCAATATTTTTGTTTCGAAGAAACCTGCTACGTTGGATGGTTTCAGTTCTTTCAAATTCCTATGATCGGCATGCTAAATTATTGAATGGAATGCACAAGTCTCATGTTCATTCAGCAGAAGAGGTTTGTGTTTCTATACTCCCTCTCGACTCTCTCACTCTCTTTCATTTATACACATGATCTTGAACTTTTAATCATAATTTCTTGTAGGCTGAAACCCTTTCAAAATACAAGCCTACTATAAATTGCACATTGTTAATAGCTGATCTGAAGGAGATGGAGATAATGGCTGCCAGGGCTTACAACACCCGCCATATTGTTTTGTACTCTGAGGATCTCGTAAAAAACGGCACACTAAGTTATCATGACAATCTCTGCTGAAATCCTGCAGAAGTCCTAATTGTGAAGAACCTATTAATAAGCACAACAAGACCTAATCACATTCTATATTTTCAAATTTGCAGAGAGAACAAAAAGGATTGATTTTTTTTTTCTATTGTAATTAGATTCTTTTTTTTTTTTTGTTTCTATTCTTCTTTCTGAAAAAAAGAAAAAAAGAAAAAAGGAAAAAAGGGATTAAAAAAAAGGAAAGGATTATTTTGTTCCTGGTAGTTACTTCTTTAATCGGTGGGTAGGAGCATACTCTGGATCAGAATCATGGGGAATACTGCCTGACCATTTTTACCAACTTAAAGTCCCAATTAATATACTTTTTTATATTATACAAAAATATCTTTTTATATAATTTTTTAAATCTCTCTTACTAATCCTTTGTGTGCATAGTGTATAGGTTATCCAATGTATTATTGTATTTGCTATCCTCATATCTAAATGAATCCTAAAAATTCCATTTAGTTTAAGATTTTCATAACCTATTTCAAAGTTCTGCTATTCTAATAACAATATCTATGCATGCCACAAGTCTGAAACCGCATGCTTTTTAAGGTTTCATGAAATTTCTCCCATCTTGAGGTACACTTTTTTTAGTGAAAATTGTGTCATTTTAGCCTGTAATAGTGCACTCTTGATAAGGATACGAGCTGGAAGTCCAATGTTAATTTTGCTTACATGCTGCAGAAACTCAAGGATACTCAAGAATTTCTGGGGCTTCCATTTATGGAGTTAATGAACCGTCAGGTTAAAATATATAAAGGTCCGTTATCAGATCATACTGAGAACTGGGATGACGTCAACAAGACACTAACCTGGTATGAGAATTTCCTCCAAGCTGACTGTTAAAACTGTAGAAGTCTGCTAACATGTGGAATGGTGCTGTGAATACAGCTTCAACTAATTTGTTGGGGAGGGTGCTAATTAAGCAGTGCTAAATGTCATAAGCAAGTAACTTTAAGGGTTCTGGTTCAAGTCCTTAACGAGCAGTAACTTCAAGCAGAAAACCCCAAGGATAGTATTGCCTTCAAATGCTTCCGTAAGAGTCAAGTTGACAAGGTCGTGTTTTTTCAAATGAAAATTTTGACCATGCAGTGCTACTGCGCATGCTTTTCTTTGCTCAACTCTCAGTTGAGCTGAAACTTATTTTTTTTTTTCTCGATCATCATCTTGTTAATCATATGGATACGGTGTATATGTCAGCTAATTAATTTCAAGAAAATATGAGAAATTATTTCAGCATTATCTGTCTTGTTGCAGAATGAACAATGTAAATTGCTGCCTGTGGTGTATGATCAAATTGACATCAGCTGCAAGGGTTGGCAACATAGTTCGTGGTAGAGGAAGATGGTGATAAACCTGCCGGCACTTGCTTTTCCTGGGTAAAGCAAACTCTTTTTAATTTTATATGGATTCACCATGATCAAAATAATTATAATTATGCCTGGATTCGAAAAAAATTTTTCGATTTTAATCTGCTGGAGAAATTAAGAATAGCTTGTTGTAGCCCTGGAATCTGCGGTGCCACCACCTTGTCGCCATCCAATTATGCTTCTCTATTGAAGGCAAACAAGGTGCAATCAGCAAGGGATGATTAGTGATTAAACTCTTGCTATGCACAAGCCGCCACCAAGACCTGGTAGTAATCGCAGAACACGAAGATGTTGAGCCAAAAGACCACTGATAATAGAATGTACAACTTTAATTAGCAAGTGGTTTGTATTCTATTAATTATATGCTTTGTAAACCTGAAAATTGTCCAAATAAAATTCAATAAAATTTTTAATTTCCAAACACTTTCAAAAAATTTGAAGTTGAAGCTTTTGATGATTTAATTAACTGGTTATTCGTTGAAACACTCCTGCATTAAAAGAAACCCTTTTCAGGAAAAGATAAGATTCTTGGCATGGATAATGGTTCAGTGCCAGAAGTGCATGAAACAATGCATTACATGGGGTTGTTTTGAAGAAAGAATTCAGCCCAGTTTGCTTTTGAAATTTGGACCCGGAAAACCTATGTCCATGTCCATCGTTAGAAGGCCAGACCATTAATTGCTCCAATTACATCATGTAAAGAATTGAAAGGGCCTAAAACACATAATTTATGAACCCTTGAGACACACCTCTTGAAAGATTATGCCAAAAATAGGATGTTTCACATCATTTATGATTCAAGAATAATTAATCATTAATATGAAAACAATTTTCATTATTAATTTAATTTATAAATAATGAAATTTCAAGCACAACCCAAGATTGAAGCATCTTTCTTAGATAAATGGAGTATATATCTGTGATTACAAAGCTGTACTCATTAAAACCAAAACAACTTCGAAGTGGTAGTTTTGGCTGCTAGAAAACTCAGAGAGCTAAAGTTGAAAAAAGCTGCAACAACAACCCTGCACGCTCGAGGCTTCTGGTTATAAAGCTATGACCTTTTGCTTCTTAAAAAATTAAGGAAAAAAAAGGAAGAAAAATATAGGTAGTCTCTTGACAGAAAAATTAATATTAAAATCCCCGAGAATTGAGAAGGAACAAGAAGACAAAACCAAGACACCCAAGTATCATATGGCATACCAAACTTGTGGCCTTCAAGTCTTTGAAGATATAGAATTTGGATGGCTTGAGTATCAGGCCAGACAAAAGTTATTATGTGCATGTGTGAATGTTTTGTATTATAAATTTATAATAGTCTTCAAATTTTTAGAAAATTGCTCAGTGTGCATACGTACACTTTATTGCTCATATTTAAAGAAAAAAGATTTAAATCTCCTAAAAAAAACAAATATTCGTACATTAATACCAACACAAATAAACTGTTTTTGCATGTGGATGCTAACTGTTGACAGACTATCCTATGACCCTAACCCTAGTAAACTATATTAATAAATATATATATGCACGCAAGCATGCAGATCCATGCATTTGCTTTTTACGAGTAAACCCCAAGAGTTTTAAGCACCTTGGCACAAAATTTAACAGCATGCGTGTGTATATTTGCCTGATTAATTTATATATTATATAAAAAAGAATGAAGAATGGAGAGATTTACTTGTATATTTCTAAATTTAAGCGTTTGCTTTTTTTAACATTGGTTTTTTTTATGTATAAATATTAATTAATCTTGAATTCAATTACATATACCTATTATTGCAATGTATTTAATTGCTGTTGAAATTATCAAGAAGTTACTTGTGGGGCTTGTATTGGAAAGATTAGTAGTGTTTGTTATACACAGAGAGTTAAATGAATGAATGAATGAATGACTTAACAATATCATATTGTTTGTAAATTACATAATAACTGAAAATTAGTTTGGTTAATTGTCCTAACACCAAATTCTTAATATTTTGCAATATTAAGCAAATATTAATTATAAAGTATAAGATCTCATTAAAAAAATAAAGTGAATGTTGTAATCTAATTTTATTTCATCTTATAAATTTAATTTATATGATATATATCTTTACTAGAGGTTAATTCCTTTATGTTTTACGCACTTAATAATTACATAATTCTTACTAAATATAATTAAATAAAAAAATAAAATAAAATTATATCAAATGCAATGTTCATACTAAATGGCTAATAATGTTACAAATTTACAAGAATTATTATATAATAATATATGAAAAATTATAACATGCCCTCGAATTACTAAAAAATAATGCTTCTTATATATGCATAGTTATAGTTATTCTTTAAATTAAAAAACAGTGAGAACATTTTTTGTGAAAGAGAGAGTATATGCTCTAAAAGCATGCAGTAATCTCCCATAATACATCACATGATAAAGTATAAGATTCGTGCATGGCCATCTCGCTCTCTATTAATACCGGAGGCCAGGAAGTAGTGTTTGCATCCAAATTGCTTGCTTAGTTTACTCTAGTACTATAGTGCGCAAAACTGAGCAAGTGGCTGGTCATCTCTCTTTCCTCAAAACTCCCCTCATCTCTTGCTAGCTATATGGCCCAAACAAACTTATTCTGTGCCTGTGTTTTCTTTATGCTGATTTTCTCCCAAGAACTTCAGTCCATAGATGGAAGAAGGCACCTGAAGCTTGAGAGAAAACACATATTCTCAAAGCTTCAAACCTCTAATACGTTTAAAAAACATTTTGTTGATAAGCATAACGTGAATGGTGATAATGACTCAGATGTAGAACTGCCTACTACTTTCTGGTCTCCACCTGCACCTCCGGTCCCAGCAGATGCGGTTGCTGGCATGCCTCGACAGCCACCCCCACCCCCAGCTTATGAATTCAGGCCCACTGCCACAGGCGACAGCCCTGGTGTTGGACATTCCATTAAAAACTAGGGCAACTTTCTTGTCCGCTTTAATTCTAATTGGCCATTTAAGTTGGCGTTAGGTGACAAAAACCTAGCTAGCTAGAAATGAGCTTGCGGAGTGGGTTTCATTGTTGTTTTCAAATTATATAATGATTCTTTAGGATTGAGGATTGAGCATTGTAGGTCTTGTGGGTTAATTAATTAGATTTGTCTAGTAGTACGCAGTAGCCTTCAGTCTTCCCAATGAAAGAAAATGGAATAAATGTGTACTTCATTATTTTGAGTTTGAGTTCATCCTTCTGCATTGTAAATATGCTTTCAATTCAACAATGGAGTTTAAGTTTATTTTACTTTATGCAGCCTGCAGTTTTCAGATTATAATGTCTTCAAATGCTAGGTTATTCTTTTTTTTTTCATTCCCATTTTTCCTTTATTAGATTCAGCTTGCATAAATCCTTTGATGAATTAAACAAATTCTCAGCCGCCATTTTGGAATATTTCTGCAAAATATTTGCATTGAAGCATATTTTGGAGGGTTCCCTGGGCCATCCCCTTCTCATATAAACTACGTTAAGCCACATACCTGCAGCCTAGCTAAACTCCAGTCCTTTCAAGGGTTAAATTAATTTGTAAGTGAATATACCAGGAAACCTGCAAAAGAAGGTTACAACCAAACCAAGAGAAGAACACCAAACCCAATATAAGACCAAGAAACAGCTAAACCAAGAAAAAAAAAAAACCAAAAATCAGATATTTCCCTCTTCATTAATTAGAATTTACAAAGGAAATTTTTTTTTTTTTCACATTTCCTAATCTCAATTTGGGCAGTCTTGATGCAGGATATTTTATTATTATTTGTAGACCTAATATTTTGTGCAAAAGTTAATTAACCTGTGCTTTCATCAAAATGTTATACAAATTAATTAATAACAATAATACAAGATAAAACTACTGTCTAAGTACCTAGTTCTCAACATTAATTCAAGGACAACTTTCATTACTAAGACTTGATAGGTCGTTATATAAGAGAGATCACAAATTACGATCATCCCTCTAGCAGAGTATGCAATAACAAGCAGATTTAGTAGCCAAGACTAGAAATTAGAACGGTGGGAGATCTTTTGTCTTGGCACGCTAATTATAGTTTAATAACCTAAGAATGAACAAGATCTGTGCACTACAGCCTAGCAAATGCTTTTTGTTGTCTAATCAAGTGGTATTAATTAAATTTTAATTGGAAATTAATAAAACTCAGTGGGTGGAGGCTCAGTGAGGACTTCCCCGAGTCCAGGAGCCAACCTCAAGACTCCATTTACAAGATTCTTTCCTCTGATATAATTCCAATCTATAGGGGTTTGTGACTTTATGAGCTTTTTGGGTTCACGAGAAGTAGGGGTTTGTGTCACAACCAGAAATCCACTAAACAAGATAGATGCAACCTGAAATTAAATTTATAATATTCTTCTATAAATAAATTAATTGAACATAAAGATGTGCCCCTAAAACATATAATTTTTCAAATAAGATTTTTCAAACAAAAAATATAAATAAATAGATAATCAACCACTCTTATAACACATAATATATATCCACAACTATAGTGATTATATCATCTACCAATTACATTCATAGAACTCTTCCAAAATTCTTTCGAAATTCCTATTTATATCATTATAATAAATAAAATTATAATAATTAATATTATATATTATAATATTTTTATTTTTTTAATTTTATTTTAAAAATATTATAATATATAATATTAATTATTATAATTTTATTTATTAAAATAATTTTTTTAATTTATTTAAAATATAAAATAAAATAATTAAAAATTTAAAGAAAAAAGTAGGGTCTAACTTTTCTTAAATCTTTTTAATTATTTATTTTTTTAATTTTAATTTTATTAAATTTTAATTTAATTTTAAATTAAAAAATAATATTTATAATAAAAATATTATAATATTATATATTATAATTTTATTTATTAAAATAATATTTATATTTTATTTAACATATAAAATAAAATAATTAAAAATTAAAAAAAAAGGTTGGACGCTGCTATATAGTAGCGTCCAACCTTTAAATTTTTTTTAATTAATTTTTTATTATTTAAATAAAAGTTAAACGTTATTTTAAATAGCGTCCAGCTTTTCATTAAAAATTTTGATGTGGATGCTATTATAAATAGCGTTCGAACCTTAAAAACACTATTATAATTAGCGTCCCGCACTCATTCGTCTAACTCAGCATAATTCATTCATTTTTTTGATAATTATTTTCAAATTCATTTTTTCTTATTATTTTTTTTTGGATTACACATTTTTAGTTAAAAACCCTAAAATTGAGTTAGATGGACATTTGGACAACCCTAACCTACCGCTCTATGGAAGATAGCAGGGGCAGGAAAGGAAATAGAAATTTGGTAAAAAGTAAGAAATGGAGAAGGGATAGTGGGTCCTTTTCTTTGGCTGGCTTTTTTTTTTCAAATATTTAGTCCACATATTGCCCTGTGTCATCTAGTGGGTGATGTAGGGAAAATTTACTCATAACTCCTCCCTTGTCTATTGAGTTCTCATCTAAATCCTTGGTTTTTAACTTTCATTAATACAAACCCCAAACTTTTTTTTTTTCATTCTAAGAATATCAATATTAATCAATCATATAAGTATAGTACATTTGGTTACTCATGATGCTCCCCCTTGTTATTTCTTCTCTGTTCTTGAATCTTCCTCTACTGTTTTTTTTTTTCTTTTTCTTTTACTTGGCTAATTCTCTTTTTGCCCTTATTTTGTTTATCTTCTTATTTTTAGGGGCTTTTAGAACATAGGCGTTACAGTTTGAACCGTCCCATGCCTCTTTTTTCTCATATTGCTGTACTCGAAACCAAAACTTGGTGGAATCTTCCCACTAGCCAGGACCCTCACATACGCTTTTGTCTTCAACCTTAAACACTATTAACTCAAATTCACAACTATGCTAAGCCTGCAAAGTCCTAATATAAATAACAGTCACAGGTAGAAGTTTTAGGCCGACATCTAAACCCTTAACTATCACACATATTGTCTCCCTTTCTCTTTCACTTGTAGTTCATCAACTTCAAAACCTCTATCTGATATTTCCTTATGGCAACCGCCACGGTAATGGGTACTTGCGCCTTTCTTCTTGTTTTGCTATTGTGCCATGAAGTTTTGGTTGTAGAAGGAAGGCATTTGAAGCCCTTTAAACTGTGCAAGAAATGCTCCAGAAATTATTGGGTGGTCAAGATGATTGTGGACATGATTTTCGACCCGCGGAACCAGGTCACAGTCCAGGGGTTGGTCTCTTCATCAACAGCTAATGATTGACTGATTGTTATATCTTATATATATTATCTCTGATTCTATTCATGGCAGAACACAGGACGGTTCAGGAGGATCAAGGGGCTGGGAAAATTAAGCCTGATTTATTTATTGTTAATTTTTTTTTATAAGCAAAAATAATTTATTGAAGAAGGAAATTAAAACATAGAGGAATGCCACTACAAACCACTATGAGATGTGGCAAGAAACAAAAAGGATATCTGTCACCATGAAACAAAAAACCCAAAAAGAAAAGGATATTTATTGTTAATTTAATGTACGAATTAGAATTATTTTTATTCTCCTTAATTAATTAAGAAGCGTATCTTGAGCCGGATAATATATATCTCTTCATCTTTGATATTTGAATACTCGAAGTTGAGAGGATAATAGAAATAAATAAATAAATAAAAATTTTTAGGTAGAGTTGGTCTACCACATTTCATATCATTTATAATTATCTATAATTATATAAATATAGAAAGATAATTAAAAATTAAATCACATAGTTATTTATTATTATATTGACAGACTAAATTTACTTGAAAATTTCTCAAGGAAAAAAAGAAGAAAAAAGTTGTTTTGATAAAGCACACAAATATTTTGACAAAGTTGGAGATTAATTTTAGAGATGTTGAAACCTGTTTCTTCACTCGGTACAAATGGGTCTGATTGAGACTCTATATGCTTCCGTGACGAACTCCATTTGGTGCAAGCATAACTAGGGTATAGCCAAGCTGACAAGATCGTGTTTTTTCAAATTAAAATCTAACCATTCTGTTCTACTGTGCCTGCCTTTCTTTGCTCAACTCACTGTTGAGCTGAAACTTTTCTTTTTCTGGATCATCCTCTTGTTGATCATATGAACACAATGTATATGTCAGCTAATTAATTTCGGGAAAATATGAGAAATTATTTCAGCATTGTATGTGTCTTCTTGTTGCTGAGTGAACAATGTAAATTGCTGCCTGTGGTGTATGATCAAATTGTCATCAGCTGCAAGGGTTAGCAAATTCCTTTTCATTCTTTAACTTCATAGGTAAACGAGGAGAATATATGAATAGATTTTGACAATTGTTGTGCATGAGATTCCCCATGATTAATAGTTATAATAAAACTATCATGCCTAGAATTGAAACAAAATTGTCAGAATTTAATCTGCTGCAGGAATTCAGAACACCTTCTTGTGGCCCTAGAATCTGAGGTGCAACCACCTTGTCACCATCCGATTATGCCTCTCTATTGAAGGCAAATAAGGCGCAATCAGCTAGAGATGATTAGTGACTAAAATCTTGCTATGGACAAGGCACCACAAAGACCGGGTAGTAATCACAGAACACGAAGACGTTGAGCCAAAAGACAACTCCTAATAGAATGTACAACTTTAACTAGAAAGGGATCTGTATTCTATTAATTATAAGCTTTTCATTAAACCTGAAAATTGTCCAAATAAAATTCAATTAAAATTTTAAATTTCCAAACACTTTCAAAAAATTTGAAGCTGACGCTTTTGATGATTTAATTAACTGGATATTCATTGAAACGCTCCTGCTTTACACATACGAGTGGTTAGATAGGAAACCCTTTTCAGGAAAAGATAAGAACCACTGGCATGGATAATGGTTCAGACTTAAGAGGCTCAGAGCCATTGGAGCGGAAACAGCGGAAACAATTTATTAAATGGGTTTGAAAGAATTCAGCCCAGTTTGGTTTGGGTCCATTTTTCATCATTAGAAGCTGAGACCATCATGTAAAGAATTGGAGGGGTCCAAAACACAACGTTCACACCCCAAGAAAGATTAAACCATAGGATGTTTCACATCATTTATGATAAGAATAATTAATTATTAATATAAAAAATTTTCATTATTAATTTAATTTTTAAATAATATGATAAACTAAGTTCATTTATTTTTTTTCCTTTTTTTAATCAAAATCTTTTAAAAGTCTTGCTACATTAAGATCATTAGACTAAATCAATCAATGACGATCAAATAGTTTGAGTCATGTTTTACACTTATATCATTTATACACATTCATTTTTGACACTCATTAATTTTTCTTTTTCAGAAACCACTCAGCATCCGAAATCCACTGGCTTGCCTAATTTAGATTCACGCTGGACAGTTCCATAAAGAGGTATACCCAGGACTCAAATCCGATATCACTTATTAAAAGAGAAGGGACTCTTACCATCCCATCTCACCTTTTGAGGATTTTGACACTCATTAATTTGATGTAATACTTCTAAAAGGGATGAGAACATGTTAGGTACTTATAGGCATCTGACTGATCAAATTTTATTAAAATGGATTTGAGTGCTTTCGAGTAATTTAAGATAAATTTTAATTAGTTTGAAATAAATTTAAATATTAAAAATTATAATTGAATTTGAATTTTCAGATAAGGTAATCTCGTTCTCATCCCAAGCCCTAATGTGGTAGGAACATAGCCTTAATACATTAGGTGCATGAATCATTAGCACTTGTGTGTCCACATTCATTGATGTCATTGCAACATATGTGACTTTCTTCACTTCCTACTAAAAAAAAAAGCTGCCCAATATCTGTCCCCAATCCCAGCTGAAAAGTATTTCACTGCATTGACTCTAATACGAGTTTAAATATAGAAGAGCTCCCTCCAAGTAGTAAAAAATTTCAAGTACAACCCAAGATTGAAGCATCTTTCTTAGAATAATGGAATATACATATATCTGTGCCGATGTAATTATGTATAAAGCTATATATACTTATTAAAACCAAAACAACTTTTTCAAAGGGGGTAGTTCTGGCCGCTAGAAAACTCAGAGAGCTAAAATTGAAAAAGCTGCAACCACAACCACTGCACAC
Organism: Hevea brasiliensis; assembly: GCF_030052815.1. Classification (NCBI taxonomy): domain Eukaryota; kingdom Viridiplantae; phylum Streptophyta; class Magnoliopsida; order Malpighiales; family Euphorbiaceae; genus Hevea; species Hevea brasiliensis. The sequence continues at coordinate 95,708,733 of NC_079502.1, forward strand.
TCGAGGCTTCTGGTTGGAAAGTGATTACCTTTTGCTTCTTAAAAAATTAAGAAGCTAGTCTCGTGACAGAAAAATTAATGTTAAAATTCACCATTATTGGAAAGCTGAATGGTGGGACATAGTAATATATATACATATATAGTATACCAACTTGTTGTCCCCCACAACATCGCTTATATTATTTGTAAACTGTTGTTATAAAATCTCAGAAATTAATTTTAGCTAGATTCTTCCCAGTTGTGGCCTTCAAGTCTTTGAAGACATAGAATATGATACATGGCAAAGTATCAGGCCAGACAAAAGTTAATTATATGCATGTGTGAGTGTTTTGCATTATAAATTTATTATAGTTTTCAATTTTTAATATGAAGCTTCAATTCAATCACTATTACAAAGTCGATTTGAATTGCAGATGAAATTGTGGGGATATTATATTCTAGAAGGGATAAATCAACAGAAAATTTTACTGCATTCGTTTATAAATTTTATCTATAGTGGATGACTTAAATCTCCTTCAAGAATAGATATTCGTGCATTAATCTAATTAACTTCTTCCTTTATTTTAATTATTATTTAAATTATCGTCACTTTAGCAACACAAATTAACTGTTTTTCGCATGTGGATGCTAACTTTTGACAGACTATCCTATGACCCTAACCCTAATAAGCTATATTCACAAAAGAAAAAATGCCATATATAAATGGAAGCACATACAGTTTTATTAATTTTTTTATAAGATCAAGCCCACACAAAATAAAGAACATAAAATTTAATGTGGTTCTACGTAAACTCTACCAACAAATTCACTATTAAGAAAAAATAATTACAACTACTAAATATTTTTCTCACCCTGAAAATCAGTAAAACAAAACTCACAGAATTTAATTCACATCTCTACTTTGTGAGTTTTCTACAATACATTTTATATAATGGCCAACCAACTATACATATATATGGGTCACTAAAATCTAGTCCTTTTAAGACTCTAATTATTAAACTTCATAATTTAAATTCTACTAAACTTTCTAAACTAATTATACTTCTTAAACTAATTGTATTTCCTAATTTCAATTGACATTGGATTCTAACAATCTCCACCTCCTAGTCAAATGAAATTAGTTTTCACAATTTCTGCAAAAGTCAATTTTCTCTTGAGTACTTCCTTGCACTATTGATTGTTGATATTGCCTCTTGCTTCCACTTGTATTCTTCTAATCAATGTGCTTCCTTCTAATTTGTAGAGATTCTTTGTACTAATTTTCTCACCCTTCATGATCACAAGAGCACCTCGGCTAACTCTCATGACTCTACCATAAATCGAACACCTATAACCCGGGGAATCCAACTTACCCGAGGAAATTAAAATCCTTTTAAATTTTGGAACATACCTCACTTCATTGAACACTTTTACAAGAACACCACGCAATTTGATCTTCACTCTTCTGACACCTTCAACTTCTATCTTATTCCCATTGGTTAGCTTCACTTTTTCTTCTTCCTTTTCTTCAATCACATTAAACTACTCTTTTTTTGAGCAAATATGGAATGGGCAAGAAGAATTCATTAACTACTCATCTTGTAATGGATCTTTTGCTTTTCCTTTATCATCATCCATACTCAAACATTCACCATCAACACCATTATCTATTGCAATTGCAATAGTTCCTTCTTTTTCTTTTCGGCGACTCTTCTTGAATTGTTTAAACTCTGCAAGATCTTCCTTCATATTCATATAGTGGTATTGAATGTGACTTTTCTCATGACAGTAGTAATATTCTCTATCTTCATGGTCTACACGTAGTCTTGAGCTCGATCTACTATTTTTTCTTCAATTGTTTCCACATGAATTACTTCTACCATGATTAAAACCAGCAACAAAAGCTCCACCTTCATTGTTACCACTTATCTTATTGAATTTCTCATTATTCAAAATAACTGTGGTAACCTCATCCACCTTCAAAGTCTCCTTCCTAACTGTTAGAGCTATCACCAAGCTTTTATAAAATTGTGGGAGAGAGGTTAAAAGCAAGAGGGCTTTATCTTTTTCATTAACTTTCACACCAACACTAGCCAATTGGGTAATTAATTTATTAAAAATATTAAGGTGATCCCTCACATCAGTACCTTCATCCATTCTGAGTTGGTACAACTCCTTCTTCAAGTACAAGCTATTTGTGAGTGACTTAGACATGTATAGGCTCTCTAATTTCTTTCACAAATAACTAGCAAAATCTCATCCAAGACATTATACTTCACATCTGGGGCTAACATCAATCTAATTATACTCACAGCCATTTGTTGAAGCTCCTCCTAATTATTATCTTTCATGGTCGTTGGTTGCTTCTCATTCAATGCTTTGATTAATTCTTGTTGTACAATGACATCCTTCACTGTGCTTTGCCACAGACTGAAATTATTTTTTCCATCAAACGGCTCCACCTCAAATTTTATGCTCGTTATCTTTAACATCTCAAACCATAGCTCTAATACTACTTTTTGTGAAAATCACACTCACACAAAATTTAATATGATCACTATAAGCCTGCTCTACCAACAAATTTCCTATCAAGGAAAAAAAATTACAACTACTAATTATTTTTTTCACCCTCAAAATCACTAAAATAAAACTCACAGAATTTACTAAGTTGTTAGAATTATGACTCAAAATCTTAGTGGGATTTGAAGAGGCCTTTTCTTAATTTGAGTAGGAGAAATATTCCTTAATAGGATAGAGGAATATTTCATATATAGAATAGAACTCTTATTTTAGTATTATTCCTAAATTAAGTAAGACTCCTAATCAGATTAGGATTGAGAGAATTAATATTATAAATAGGAGAATGGTAAAAAAGGTTACTTGGCTTTGAGTTCATGGAGTGAGGCTATCGCCCATTATAGAGATGGGTCTTACTAATTACTACGAATTTGGCTCTGCCCATTGATGAGGACCTTTTGCCCATTGCAGAGGAGAGAGGCTTCGGCCAAAGGCGTAAAAAGGACATAGAACTCAAGAGGAAGGGATTTTTATCTATTGATGAGAGGGCTCTTACTCATATAGTTGAAGATACCATTTGTGGTTTAGTGTTGTAATAGTAAATATATTGGATTATATCTAGAGGAGACTGAGAGAGACTATCTAATATATTTACTATGAGTAGTTTGATATAGTATGTGTTCTCTTAGGTATAATTGAGTTTATGAGTGGTATAGCTTTAAGCTTGTAATGATGATTTATTTATTAAAAATAGTGAAAGATGGCATGTCCATGGATATTGTTAGCATAATTACAGCAATTAGCATGATTATAGGAGATTTGTGTAGCATAATTACAGCAATTAGCATGATTATATGAGATTTGTGTAGCATAATTATAGCAATTAGCATAATTATAGGAGATTTGTGTAGCATAATTATAGCAATTATTATTCTTGTCCAAATTAGTTCATATTCTCATGTATAAATAGATGTAATATCTCTGTAAATGAGATACAGACAAATATACAATCCTTTCTTTCATTACTTGTATTCTCTCTTCTAACATGGTATCAGAGCCATAAAGCTTTTATTTCTAGTTTTTTGGGTCTCTCTGCTCTCTCTACAACCTGTTCTGGTTCATTCTTTCATACCTATTATTATACCATTTTTTTTTTCTCCTCATCTTGTTATCAATGGAGAAATCTGATATTTCAAAACCTATTGCAACAGTTCTGACTGGTTCCAACTATAATCTTTGGGTTCAAGGAATGAAAAGTTTTTTGATAGGTCGCAAGCTTTGGCGTATTGTTACCGGAGATATCACTACGCCGACAAGAGAGAACGATGAAACTGATGCAAAATTTGCTGACCGTCTTGAGGATTGGGATAGTAAAAATCATCAGATCATCACCTGGTTTCGCAATACCTCTGTCTCGTCCATCCACATCCAGTTTGCTAATTATGACTCTGCAAAAGAAATCTGGGATTTTTTGGCTAATCGATATCGCACCACCGGACTTGCCCACTATTATCGGTTGTGGACTACTCTTCATAATCTGAAACAAGAAGCGTGTCAATCGTGAATGATTTTCTTGCCTGTGTCCAACCTATTTGGAATCAAATATCTCGTGCCAAAATCGGTGAAGATCATCTTCATCTCATTCAAGTTCTAATGGCTCTTCGCCGTAATATGAGGCTGTTCGAAAGGCCCCTGCTACATCGAAATCCACTCCCATCATTGGAAACTGCTATTCAAGAGATTATTTTTGAAGAGACTCGTCTCGGTTTGGATAAAACTCCTCAATTTGAAGCTTCTCTTGCAACTACTAGATCCTCACATCAGAAATCTAGCAATCAACTCTGTAAGAATTGTAATCAAATTGGTCATGCTTTTGCGTATTGTCCTACTATAAAATGCAAATATTATCATGGTTACGGTCATATTCTTGAACATTGTCCCACACGTCCTCCAAGACCAAAAGGAGGGCATTCTAAATTCAAGAATGTCTCAAAGCCTGGATCTTCTTCTCACATCATTGTTGCTCATCGAGGGCTCTACCGCCATCACCATGAGTGATCTTGAGGCACTATTCAAACAAAGTTATCTCTTCTAATTCTCCTGCTGCCATGTCCGCCACTCCGTAATTCTTATTGGCTTTTGACTCTGCATGTTGTAATCATATGACCACTAATCTTAAATTATTGTCTTCTCAAAACTCAGTATCTTCCTTACCACCAATCCATACCGCAAATGGAACTAAAATGAACATCACACATACTGGTCATGTGTCTACCTCAAATCTTCATCTCCCTGACACTTATTATATCCCTAATTTGGCACTCAATCTTATTTCTGTTGGTCAGTTGTGTGAAAAAGGACTAAATGTTATTTTTTCTCACCATGGTGTCCAGGTACAGGATCCACAAACGGGACAGATTCTTGGGGAGGGTCGCAGAGTGGGTCGATTATTTGAGCTTACATCTTTACATCTTCCTCAGAGATTTGTGTCTGCAGCTACAATCCCTAATTCCTCCATTCACCAATGGCATCTTCGTCTTGGTCATGCTTCTACCAAGAAATTCAACCTTTAATTTCTCATGGATTATTAGGATCTACTAAGTTTGAGTCATTTAATTGTTTACATTGTCACTTGCAAAACAACTCGCATTATCTTTTTCTCATAATAATACTACTGCACTCCTTTTGGTTTAATTCATTCTGACATCTGGGGTCCTTCTCCTATTTCTTCAGTAAATGGTTTTCGTTATTTTGTAATATTTATTGATGATTATTCTCGGTTTACTTGGATATATTTTTTGAAACATCGATCTGAGTTATCACAAATTTACATCACATTTGCAAAAATGATTAAAACTCAGTTCTCTTGTGATATTAAAATTCTCCGAACAGACAATACCATGGAATATTGGGATTCTTCTTTACTTCAGTTTCTTAGTCAACAAGGCACCGTTGTTCAACGTTCTTATCCTCACACCTCTCAACAGAATGGGCGAGCCGAACGCAAGCATCGCCATATTCTTGATTCTCAGACGATTTCTTCTTCTTTCTGCCTCATGTCCAGAAAAATTTTGGGGAGAAGCAGCTCTTCATGCTGTTTATATTATTAATCGTCTTCCTACCTTGGTTCTTCATAATTTATCTCCTTTTGAAAAGTTGTTTGGACAACCTCCTGACTATTCCATCCTTAAACCTTTTGGATGTGTTTCTTTTGTTCTTTTACAACCTCATGAACATACCAAATTAGAACCCCGTGCTCGTCTATGTTTTTTTCTTGGTTATGGCATTGAACACAAAGGGTATCATTGTTGGGATCCTGTTTCTAATAAGTTACGCATCTCTCGTCATGTTACCTTTTGGGAAAATACTATGTTCTCTTCTCTTTCCAAATTTCATCACTCTGTCAATACTGACTCTCTATTTTTCACTGACTCCTCCAAAGAGCTGTTTCCAAGTCCTGATCCAGGTGATTGTGATGTGCTCAATATTAGCCCAACTACACCTGCCCCTATTGAATCGGCACCAGTTGTTGATCCAGTACCTGCACCTGGATCTCCTCCTAGCACTACTCTTCGTCGTTCTACCCGTGTAAGAGAAACTCCTCATTATCTTTCTGATTTTCACTGTTACTCTACTATTGCAACCCTTCATGAGCCTCGTTTTTATCGTGAGGCAAGTACTGACCCTCTTTGGCAGCAAGCTATGACTGACGAACTTCAGGCTTTAGAGAAAACTCATACTTGGGATTTAGTTGATCTTCCACCAAACAAGACCCCTATTGGTTGCAAATGGATTTACAAAATCAAGACCCGTTCTGATGGAACTATTGAATGCTACAAAGCTCGCTTAGTAGCCAAAGGGTACACTCAAGAGTATGGTATCGACTATGAAGAAACTTTTGCTCCAGTGGCCCAATTAACATCTGTTCGCAGTCTCTTAGCTATTATTGCAGTTTGTAAATGGAAACTTTTCCAGATGGATGTCAAAAATGCTTTTCTTCATGGTGATTTAACAGAAGAGGTTTATATGCATCCTCCTCCTGGTTATCATTCTCCTCATAAGGTTTGCAAACTTCGGCGAGCCTTATATGGATTAAAACAAGCTCCCAGGGCCTGGTTTGCCAAATTTAGTTCCACTCTTGCTCAACTTGGTTTTCTCTCTAGTCCACATGATTCTGCATTATTCACTCGCCGAACTGACAGTGGTATTGTTCTTCTGTTGCTTTATGTTGATGATATGATAATAACAGGAGATGATTCATCTGGTATTTTTGAGTTACAACATTATCTCAATCAACATTTTGAAATGAAAGACCTGGGTTCTCTCAGCTATTTTTTGGGTCTTAAAGTTTCTCAAAATTCTGATGGCTATTATCTATCTCAAGCCAAGTATGCATCCGACTTACTTTCTCAAGCAGGCATCACTGATAGCAAAACAGTATCAACCCCATTGGAGCTCAATTGCAAACTCACACCTCTTGATGGCACTCCTCTTGATGATCCTACTTTATATCGACAGCTTGTCGGGAGTCTTGTTTATCTCACAGTTACTCGACCTGATATTTCCTATGCTGTTCATCTGGTCAGCCAGTTTATGTCTGCTCCTCGCTCAACTCATTTCTCTGCAGTACTTCGAATCCTTCGTTATATCAAAGGCACTCTTTTTCATGGTTTGCACTTTTCTGCTACCTCCTCCCTAGTATTATCCGCTACTCGATGTCGATTGGGGTGGTGATCGGCGGATCGTCGCTCTATAACTGGTTATTGTTTCTTCTTGGGTAATTCTCTTATCTCTTGGCGTAGCAAAAAGTAAACTATTGTTGCACGTTCTAGCACGTAATCAATATCTTGCTCTTACTGATACTACATCTGAATTACTTTGGTTACGGTGGTTATTAACTGATTTGGGTGTCACTCATTCTTCTGCCACAATGCTTCATTGCGATAATAGAAGTGCCATACAAATTTCTCATAATGATGTATTTCATGAGCGTACCAAACACATCGAAATTGATTATCATTTTGTACGTCATCATGTTGCTCATGGCACCATATGTTTGATTCCTGTCTCCTCTGTCAGCCAAACCGCTGATATATTCACCAAAACGCATCCTCCCGCTCGCTTTCAGGATCTCTTAAGCAAACTCAAGTTGGCACCTGTGCTACCACCTTGAGTTTGAGGGGGGGGGGTGTTAGCATAATTACAGCAACTAGCATGATTATAGGAGATTTGTGTAGCATAATTACAGCAATTAGCATGATTATAGGAGATTTGTGTAGCATAATTACAGCAATTAGCATAATTATAGGAGATTTGTGTAGCATAATTATAGCAATTATTATTCTTGTCCAAATTAGTTCATATTCTCATGTATAAATAGATGTAATATCTCTGTAAATGAGATACAGACAAATATACAATCCTTTCTTTCATTACTTGTATTCTCTCTTCTAACAGATATAATATTGAGAGAGTGAATTACATAAATATTGTTATTTTGTATATTTATTTTATTTCTTTATAGTTTATACACTTCTGTGGTACACAACAATTGATATCAGAGCATGGGATGATCTTGGTGAGTTTGGTTAAAGGTGGAGCTACTGCCACATGTGGAAAGTTGTACATGCAACAATGGTGATGGTGGAGAGTTGAATTTAAGATGGAGCTCTTGATTCAAAATTAAGAAAGTTGATGACGCGAAAATTTTTTAAAGAAAGAAGTAAGTTACACGCAAAATGAAGATTGGAGAGATTGATGATTTTAAGGGTTCAAGCTGAAGCATGAAGATGTGATGATTGAAGACACCTAAGAATTTGAGATATGTAATGATTTATGGATTTTGAGCCAAGGTGGAGGTTGTTAGAATTATGACTCAAAATTTTAATGGGATTTGAAGAGATATTTTCTTAATTTGAGTAGGAGAAATATTTCTCAATAGGATAAATAAATATTTCCTATATAGAGTAAAACTCTTATTTTAGTATTATTCCTAAATTAAGTGAGACTCCTAATCATATTAAGATTGAGAGAATCAATACTATAAATAGGAGAATGACAAAAAAGGTTATTTAGCTTTCAGCTCATGGAGTGAGGTTATCGCCCATTGTAGAGAGGGGTCTTGCTAATTGTTGCTGATTTGGCTCCGTCTATTGATGAGAGGCTTTAACCCATTACAGAGGAGAGAGGTTTAGGCCTCTTGTATAGAAAGGACATAAAATACAAGAGAAAAAGGTTCTTGTCTATTGGTAAGAGGGCTCTTACCCATATAGTTAAAGATACCATTTGTTGTGTAATATTATAATAGTAAATATATTAGATTATATCTAGAAAAAACTGAGAGAGACTAACTAATATATTTACTATGAACAGTTTAATATAGTATAGGTTCTCTTAGGTATAATTGAGTTTATAGGTAGTATAACTTTAAACTTGTAATGGTGATTTATTTATTGAAAATAGTGGAAAATGGCATGCCCGTAGATGTAACCCTATATTGAGAGAGTGAATCACGTAAATATTTTTATTTTGTGTGTCTGATTTGTTTCTTACAAGTTTACATGCTTCTGCAGTGTACAACAATAATTTATTGAAAATTAGAAAAGGGAAGCACATACAATTTTATTACTCGTAACTTACGAGTAAATCCCTAGAGTTTTAAGCACCTCGTTCACAAGCTTGATTTATTAATATTATATATAAAAAAGAATGAAGAATGGAAAATTTTACTTGTATATTTCTATATTTAAGTATTATCTTTTTTATAAATCTTTATTAATTAATTAATCTCGAATTCAATTATATATATCTATTATTTTTTTATAAGAATCATTTTATTAGAATTAACTAATTAAGATATTTTATTAGAAAATCTTATATATACCTATTATAGCATTGTACTATATATTTAATTGCTATTATTGTAGAAATTATCAAGAAGTTATTTGTAGGGCTTGTATTGGAAAGATTACTAGTGTTTGTTATGAACAGATAGTTAAATGACTGAATGAATGACTTTACAATATTATATTGTTTGTAAATTACTCAATAATTGGAAAATATTTTGTCAATCGTACGTCCTAAACACCCTACCTCTTTTTATGCAATATTAAGCAAATATTAATTATAAAGTAAAAATCTCATTTCAAAAAAATAAAATGAATGTTATAATCTAATTTTATTTCATATTATAAATTTAACATATATGATATATATCTTTACTAGAGGTTAATTCCTTTACGTTTTACATACATAATAATTACATAATTCTTTCAAAATATAACTAAATAAAAAAATAAATTAAAATTATATCATATGCAATGTTCATACTAAAAGGCTTATGCTGTTACAAATTTACAAGAATTATTATATAATAATATATGAAAATTATAGCATGCACTCGAATTACTAAAATATAGTACTCCCTACATATACATGATTATAGTTATTCTTTAAATTAAAGAACAGTGAGAACATTCTTTATAAGAGAGAGTATATGCTTTAAGACCACATAATAATCTCCCGAGGTACATCACATGAAGGAGTATAAAATGCATGCATGGCCATCTCGCTCTCTATAAATACCGGAGGCCAGGAAGTAGTGTTTGCATTCAAGTTGCTTGCTTAGTTTACTCTAGTACTATCGTGCACAAAACTGAGCAAGTTGCTGCTTTTCTCTCTTTCCTCAAAACTCCCCTCATCTCTTGCTAGCTATATGGCCCAAACAAACTTATTCTTTGCCTGTGTTTTCTTTGTGCTGATTTTCTCGCAAGAACTTCAGTCCATAGAAGGAAAAAGGCACTTGAAGCTTGAGAGAAAACACAAATTGTCAAAGCTCCCAACCTCTAATAAGTTTGAAAGGGAACAGAAAATTTTTGTCGATAAGCATAACGTGCATGGTGATAATGACTCAGATGTAGAAGTGCCTACTACTTTCTGGTCTCCACCTGCACCTCCGGTCCCAGCTGGTGAGGTTGTTGGCATGCCTGGACTGTCACCCCCACCCCCTGGTCATGTGGACGACTTCAGGCCCACTGCCCCAGGCCACAGCCCTGGCGTTGGACATTCCATTCAAAACTAGGGCAACTTTCTTCTCCACTTTTCATTCTCATTGGCCAAATAAATTGGTGTTAGGTGAAAATAAACCTAGCAAGCTAGAAATAGTTTGCGTAGTGGGTTTCATTGTTGTTTTCAAAATATATAATGCTGCTTTAGGGTTGAGAATTGAGCATGGTAGGTCTTGTGGGTCAATTAATTAGATTTGTCTGGTAGTACGTAGTAGCCTTCAGTCTTCCCAATGAAGTACTTTATTGTGTTGAGTTTGAGTTCATCCTTGTGTATTGTTAGTATGCTTTCACGTCAATAATGGAGTTTCAGTTTATTTTACTATATGCAGCAGTTTTCAGATTATAATGTTTTCAAATGCTAGGTTATTCCCTCTTTTTTTTTTTTTTTTTTGCTCCTTTATCAATTTTTTATTCCTTTGCTTTTCCTTTATAAGTTTCAGTTTGCATAAATCCTTCATGAATTAAACAAATTCTCAGCCGTCATTTTGGAATATTTCAGCAAAGTATTTGCATTGAAGCATTTTTTGGAGAGTTCCCAAGAAAAAACCATATATGCACCATTTTCAGAAGCTTTGTCCTCTCCCTTGGCCACCCACTTGTAAAATAAACTACGTAAGTTAACTATACACCTGCAGCCTAGCTAAACTCCAATCCATCCAAGAGTTAAATTAATTTGTAAATGAATATGCATCCAACTCCCTGTACAATTCCCTCTTCATTGGTTAATTAGAAAGGAAATTTTTACCTAGACCCTAATTTATCATGAACTCAAGACAAATATATAAGATTTATGTATCTAATAGGTGAATATCACCATACATCTTGTGTCTTAGACAAATTATTTTTTTTTTTTCAAATTTCCTAATCTCAATTTTGGACACTCTTGATGCAGGATTTCTTATTATTATTTTTACAATTACATCTAATGTGGACTTAATATATTGTGCAAAAGGCTAACTAACCCGTGCTTTCATCAAATAATACAAGATAAAACTACTGTCTAACTACCTAGTTTTCAACATTAATTCAAAGACACCTTTCATTACTAAGACTTGATAGGTTGTTATATAAGAAAGGTCAAAAATTACGATAATCCCTCTAGCAGAGTATGCAATAACATGCAGATTTACTAGCCAAGACTAGAACTTAGTAACTACTCTCGAATAGCTGTTTTTACATTTTTTTGTTTTAGTCACAGTATGGATACAAAAGCAATTTCATATATTTTCATTTAAGATAATTAGTAACTAATTCATTTTTAGGTCAGCAAGATCTCAAATTCAAACTCAACTAAAGCCTAATGAATCAAAAAATAATAATATTTTTTAATTCTTTCTTGAGGAATGTCCATATCACTCTACACTCCTATTTAATTTTGTGCAGTAATTGACTTGTAATATGGTTCATTTATGGGCGGCAGTTCCAGTTACTCTTTGGAGTCTACCAAAGAATAAGAACTGAACCAAAATTTCGATACAGTTTTAGTTTGATTTTTCGTTATTTTAGTTCGTACGATTTTCAATTTTTTTGTTTCAGTTTATTTCGGTACGATTTTGATTCGATTTTTTATTTTCATAAAAAAAATACTTAAATTAACATTTAAATTTTAAAGTAGGCAATTAATACATAATATATTATATTATATATCTTTTAGCTATTTATAAATATTATCATCTTTAACTCTAAAATAAGAATACAACTATGAATTAAGCATATATATACTTTAATAATACTGTTATAATTCACAATTATAAGATAATTTAATGTACATATAACTAAAATTATTAAAAAAAAGTAAGAGAAATAAAATAAAATATTAGATTGTATTTAGTGTATATATATATATATATATTTATTTATTTATTTATTGAAAATATATAGTACATTTAAAAAAATCATAAAAAGATATGTATAAATTTAGTTCTCAATTCGATTTTAATTTAATACGATTTTGATTCAATTTTTAGTAAAAAATTAAAATCAAACTAAAATATCAAAATAAATTTAGTTCAGTATAGTTTAAAACCACCAAAAACCGTACGCATCCATAATTCACATAGCAAATGACTCAATATTTCTTCTTTCTTATATACTTTCTTATTCATAATAATCACTTCAAAAACATTATTGATAAAAATCAGCACACATTTGTTGAACTCGAAATTAGACACGTTTATAATTCTTTTCAATAAAATATTAAATCCAATGGCAGGTAATTTCAAGCTATAAAATATAATTTTCCCAAGTAACGAGTAACAAAATTTCAAGCTGCATATATTAACCGAGAGGTGCATTGCAAAGATTAAATTTTTTTTTCTTTCTATTTTTTTTTATAAATTTACAATTTTGAAATTACTCTGACAAGAGCTTTAATTCCACATCTAAAAGTTACACTAAGTTAATTAATTAAGTCTAAACTTAATAATAATTGGATCGAGTTCAAGTAAATTTATCTCACTCTCATCCACTTATTTGTCTCTACCGTTAAATTTCAATTTCAATAATATACTCTAATAATATTAGATTAGTCATAATGTTTTTTTCTTTTAATTTGTATTAAAATTAACCGAGAAGGCAAACATAATATCATTCGTCTAAAATTAATTAAATGTATGAACGGGTTGAGGTTTGATGCTTATATGCTGCGTGCATCCATCATCATCTTTTTTTTTTTTTTAATTAACCCTAGTGTTTGTATATTAATTTATAAAAGTTTACTAAAGATGAAGGCCAATATCTTGGACAGTTGGGATTCGGAAGCAACGTGGGAGATCTTTTGTCTTGGCACGTTAATTATAGTTTAATAACCACTAAGAATGAACAAGACCTGTGCACTACAGCCTAGCAATTAAATTTTAATTGGAAATTAATATGATTCAGTGAGTGGAGGCTCAGTGGGGACTTCCCCGAGTCCAGGAGCCAACCACAAGACTCCTTTTACAAGATTCTTTCTTTTAATATAATTCCAAACTATAGGGAGGGAGGAGGGCCTGCACTACTTGGGACCTCATCATTTGTTTTATTCGACTTCTTCGATCAAAATAAGAAAAAAAAAATATATAGAGAATTCATTTTTAAAAAATTTTTATATTTGAGACAAACAGGAATGGTTGGCCTACAAGAACCCAAATGGGGTTGGTGGCAACCTATTTATATATATATCTATGGTGGATTTGACTTGAATTTTCGATTTTGGACCTTGTGTTGTTTTTTAGTTGAACCATATATAGTGGCAAGTGGTCGTTGCTAGAATCCAAATTCGATTATATTTTTATTACATTTAGCATATACATATATTATAAAGGAACCCTTCTATATATATATATATATATTTTATTTTTTTTTATTGAACCATATTTTTACATTTTAACTTAAAATGAACTATAATATGTGAATTGATTCAAATTCAATAGAATTAAAATTATTTTTATATAGCAACTTGATAAGTAATTTAAAATTATTCAATTAGGGAAAAAAGAGCAACTTTCATCCTATTGATTTTTCTCATTATTTTGAATTTTCTCTCTCCTTTTCTCTCTTCAATATCTTCTTTGAGTAAATATCGTTGAGTATTTTTATCAATGACAACTCTTTTTTGCCTTTTTCTGTTTTTTATTTTTATTTTTTAGTTTTTATAATGTTTTTGACTTTTTTTTAATAAATCTCATATATGTGTTTGCTTTGAATGAAGTTTGGGCATATCTCAATAAATTTATCATTTTTAATAAATTTTAAATGAATAAACATTATATTTGTCATTGTTAGTAAATTTTGAGTGTATAATTTTGTTGTATTTTTGTCTTTAGTGGAGTTATTATGCATTTTTGTTAGTGAGTTTTTTTGTTTTTTCATAAGTCTACTCTATGAGGTTTGAGCCATTTCTTCATGTGATATGTAAATTTGAAGGCAATTTAATGGGACTCGTAAAAAGACAATAGAATTGAAGAGTAAAGTATATAGTCTGCCCAACCTACATGTTCAGTCAAATTCTTTATATTATTTTTTTGTGCAAATGATTAATCTTATTTGTATAAAAATATTATCTTTTACTCTAGTTTTAATTAATAAAATATATGAATTCATTTAAAAAAAAATACACATGACTTACAATTAAAAGTAATTTGAACTCATTCGATCTAATATGTTTACCACCTCTTATCTTTATACCATTTTTTTACTCTAGATGGCTAGGAGTAGAAAAATTTTTGCTTTTGGCTTTTCCTTTCTTTTAATTTTAAGAAAGAAATTATAATCGTGTGAAAATGCATGCATAATTGACTTTTGTAGCAAAATATTAGGGGAGAAACCATTAGGGAACTGTTGGTATACTATGTGCTCAAAACTTTAGTAGTAAACTCTATTTCAACTTGTGAAAATTTCTTCAAATTTGTGCAACTCTTTTAAGCATTATTTTAGTTCCAAAAGTTGAAAGTTGTAATATTAGTAATTGTGAGATATTTTGAGCATATTCCAGAGCTTCTCACTGCATATGCTAAGCAATGATGATGATGATGAATTTTGAGAGGTGATAAAATAAGGATGTTAGCTTTCTTTCCACTAAGCTATATTGTCTTAATGTGATTTTTTACTTATATTCATTTTATTATTTATTTAAAATATAAAATATATAGTGAAATTATTTATCAAATACATAAATTTTATATATTTATATTTTAAATTTATAATAAATCTGATTTAGATAAAAAATTTTCATATGAATATTTATTCGAAGTATTTGGACTACACATCTACAATGTCACATTTCCTACAATGGAAAGATCTTGTTACAGGATTTTGCACTTTATGATTTGGGACAGAAAATAACATGAGGTCACCGACTCCTAGGAATAATAGAGTCAAACCTATAGAATATTAATATATAAAATAAGGAGAGAAAAAATTAAATTAGGGTCAAAAGCTCCTAGACGAGGATTAAAAGTCATACTAATACTACTTGTTATCTGTAGTGATTCATTATGAACCATTCATTACCAGCCAAATTGCCTTCTTTTTCCCGATGGTGGCAGAGCCGTTGAGCCTGGGCGTCATTTTCTTCAAATGTCGTCTTATAGTGGGTTTACTGTTCCTTATATGGAAATATTTTTTTTAGCTTCAAGTGAATCGCTATTTCATTGGAAATGCTCTTTTTTTATTTTTTTTAATAATTTTTAGATTTATATCTTTTTAACTGAATCTTTATAGGTCTTAAATTATTTATTAATGTCTTTTCATATCATATATGGAGTTATTAAGTGTAATACTTTATTATTTATATATGAACGTAATTTTATGGTTGTAAATTTTCTCTCTAATAAGAAATAAAAATTTAATAATTATTTCATCAAATTTATAAAAAGATCTTAGAGTTGAACAATATTAGAATATGTTTTTTTATCAATTAATCAATTTAAATACTCTATCAACATAATCAAATGCATTAAATTATGATAATACTTATCATCAATTTAGTTTTGAGCATGTTCAGTTTTGTTCCTTTGATTTTCAATGTGGTCTTGGCGTGTTGGTTTTATAAGTTTCAGGTTTTTCACTTAGCATAATTCGTCCTAAGTTTGGTGTAATTGGTTTGGTCTGTTGACCTGGGTTAGCTGAATATTTCCATACTAAGTTTTTCCTGATTTAATTATTAATAAAATGGTTTGCTTATAAAAAAATAATAATTATTTTTTAAGTGATTTATTTTAAATTTATTTGTAAAAAATTATAATAATATAATTTTTTTTAAGTGATTTATCTTCATTTATTAAAAGCTGCTCTTATTTTGTCAAACAAAAATAAAGATTAACTAATTGCTCAAAGTTTTATATATTTATTTATTGTTATATGATTTGAATTATAAAATGATATGACTTTAATTAATAATTAGTATATACAATATTTAGATATGAGTTAAGATTGTGACTTCATGATCTCGTCAATCATAAAATAATCAAGTGGTACATTTAACTACAAATATTTTTGTTATCTAAATTTGATTCATTATAAATTTAATATATAAATATATAATAAATTTATCTATTGAATATATAAATCTCACATATTTATATCTTAAATTTATAAAAAACAGAGTCTAGATTTCCCCAACCACAAAGTTGAGTTATTATATCCTTAATAATCTGGTAAAATATAGTCATCTCATTCTAGAGGCAAAACTCAAATTTAAGTTTTCCTGTTTTATGGGAAAAAAAATAAAAATTGAATCATAATTACCAAGTGGCATAAGGTGTCTAGGTTAATACCCCTAGATAAAGTAAAACAAGGGCAAGCATATAAAGCTAGGTCATCTCATTTCATTGTCAAAATTGGCATAAAAAAGTGATAAAGTAGCTAGAAAATTTTCTTAATTAGAAAAAAAGTTCCTAGCTTTAATTTGTTGGCCCCAATAAAGAGAATCTAGTTTATGAAGAGAAAATAAGAAATGAACTATTCAGGGATGAAATTTATTTCAATCACGTTTAAAATTACAAAGCTTTTAATTTAAATTCATAAAAAAAAAAAAAAAAAAAAAAAACATTTTCCTCGTGCATTCTCATTGATTACAAATTAAAAACATGTAAAATATTAGCAAATTCCATGGGAATAATGAGGAGAAGAGAGAGCAAACCAAAGACTAATTTCATTATGGTAACCACTAGAAATTAGGAATCTTGAGTTTTCAGCGGCCATAACCATTGAATTTTGACGTTCATTTAAACAAAGAAAAATAAAACTATGATAAGGCTAAGGACAGATGTGTTTCACTTGAATTTGTGGACCAAAACAAGTTGGAGGCTTGCATAAAAGCCATCAATATAATACTACACAATCTTAAGTGGAGAATACAGTAGAATCCCTTTCGTGTATTTTTTGGTGGTGGGGAATGCCAACTTTGCCGAGCTCTAGCTAGGGTTATTAATACTATACTAACAGATCTTCAGCCCTATTCGTCAAAGATTTCATTGCAATTGATACCCTAACAATGAAGCAACATTTCAGCACAATGAAAGGTCATGGATCAAAAGCTTTATGCTTTCTTAGGACTACATGTGTGATTTAACAATACATTTTTCCAAGTGGTCTTTACGCTTATGGGAAAGCATGTGCAATTTAACAACAATCTTTTCACAAGTCAATGATATAGACTCGTTATATATAATCAAATGAAACTCATTGAATAATAAAAGTGTCCTTATTTGAGTTAGTACTTTTTTTATATATAATTAGCTTTCTTGGGATTCAAACTCTAAATTTTATAGTTTGAAAACGACTTCAATATTATTGAATTAAAACACATTGATATTAAGTTAGTATTTTAATAATTTATTATAAATCTCACCATTGAAAAATGCATTTGTCCAACTTTAATGAGTATTATGGTTCATAAAAGACTAATTTTTTAGAGTTCATGGCTGCCCCTTTCAACAATGTCTTTTTCAAAGATGAAATATCAATTTCTCCCCTTGAGAGCACATTATACCTTACCAGAGCATCCAACATTTATTCTCTTTAAAAATTTTGTAAGTACTAAAAAAATAAGTACTTTTATCGAGTAAATTCTATAATTTCACCAATTTTTGTGAACCTTCTAACCTTTTTCTACCATATTCAATCTAAAACCCATGACTAGACAAACTAATTTAAGTCTTACAGGGACGCCAATTCTGACACTTAGCTTATGCTATTATGAAAAGTGAAAACAAAGCTGAAACTAATAAATATAAAAGAAATCAATAACAGTAGGTCATGCAAAACTAGGAGTGCGCTGCTGTGAGGACCCCTTTAACATACAAGCCATTCATATTGATATTTATTATTTAAATTAATATTTATTATACATTATTTTATGCCTATAAATGTCACCTGGAACCCCAGGACTTTTTATCATCCATCGTCTTGGCACTGAATCTTAATTAGCTCACTCTTAACAAGCTAGAACTTCTCCCATTAACCAACCTGTCAAATTCTTTAATTTATCCTTCTGAAGTTATGGCAGAAACTCTGGCCTTATCTAAAAGCGCTATCTTTCTTCTTGCACTCATTGCCTGCCTTCAAATTCTGTTCACAGAAGGCAGGCCAATCAAGTCAGTGAACAAGCAGGAGGTTGTTCACAAGGAAATGACCAAGCAGGGCAGTGATAATACTATCAACTCCCGCCAAAGCAAGAACACAAGGGGTTCTCAGCCTAGAGCCTCAAGTCACATTCCTAATACTGCATTTGGTGATTCTGCAGCATCCAAGGATGATTTCCGGCCAACATCGCCTGGTTATAGTCCCGGTGTTGGCCATCCTAAGGAAATTGTTACTAGCTCCAGACTCGAACATTCTGTTGCAGAATTCAAAGATATTATAAAACCTGATGGTCTCAAACGTGAAGTTGGCAAAACCACCAACTTGCATCAAAGCAAGTCAGGGAAGATTAAGGGCTCTGAAACTATACCCTTTAGTCACATTCCAAAATCTGTGGCAGGAAAAGACGAAGAAATGTCATCTCCAATTGGCTTCAGTACTTCTTCTGCTGCATATGATTTCCGGCCAACAGATCCAGGCAATAGCCCCTATGTAGGCCATCCTTTATCACAAGAAGACAGTGATGGAGAGACTGATCCTCCGGCACCAGGTAGAGGAAAAGATTACGGATTCACACCTGGTCGCAGCAATCGAATTGGCCAAGATGTCATTTTCCACCGAAGCAATTCGGCTAACATAAAGGGTTCTCAAGCTACTTCCTCGAGTCACATTCCTGTTAATGCTCATCATCACCAAACTGCAGTGCCCCTGACCCCAACTGCCTTCCACTCTTCTGCTGCGTCATCCACAGACGATTTCAGGCCAACATCTCCCGGTTTTAGCCCCGGTGTTGGGCATCCTAAGGCAGTGATTACTAGCTTCAACGTTGAAACTTCTGTTACAGAATTCAAAGATGATTACCGACCCACACAACCAGGTCACAGCCCAGGAGTTGGCCATGCTTATCAGAAAAACAACGCAGAACCAAATCCATAGTAATAGTTCATTATTATTGCTAACTGGGATTAACTCGGTTAGTCTACTTGGACGTGTACTAGGATTTCATTTGTTATATAAATTTCTGTAAATTCCCCAACCATAAATAAAATAATTAATAACAAAGAATACGCTGTTGGAATTATATGCGAAAATAAATTAATTAGTGCTACACTACATATTATTGAAGACAAAAACAGAAGAAATATAACAAAAGAAGTTGTTATTATAAATTTTATTGAGTTATAAAATAAAAGTTACTTTCTAAATAACTATCCTTAAATAAATTGATAAAACTAATTTAATAATTGAAACAATAAATATAAAAAAATAATCATAAAATATATTTTTTATTAAATATATAACAATTGAAAAATCCTCTAAAAAAAAAACTCAATTCATGTTTGATTTGAGTTCCCAATTACAACTATGTTTATCGTTCTGTTATGGTTGCTATTTGACCTGTTCTTTTGTCAATTTTGGCTGCTGCAAGTTTGATAAATTCTGGTTTTTGCATTTGTATTTTGTGAACTCCTCCTTACATTTGTGAGTTGATTGTTTAGTTTATATTAGTTTTGTTTATTTTGTGTTGAGTTTTTTTTTTTTAAAGCTTTTTTCACTAAGTATTCATTGCCTTTAAGTTTAGTATATCAGAGAAGTCTAATGATCAGGATTATATGATTTAATAAAAATTTTTAGACTTATAAAAAAAAATCTCCAAATATAGCATGTTTTTGTTTCCATTTGTTAAATCACAAAAATGGATTAAATTAAAGTGGCATTTTTTTTTTTTTGTTGCCTTCTTGTTATTTTAAGTTTAATAAGACCACAGACATATTTAAGTTTTTAAATGACACACATATATAATCAAATATTTGTGGAACTTTTCTGTCAATAATAAAAACTTGTATATGAAAATTACCGAAAGCATAGAAAAGGATATATATAAAACAACAGTTAAGATTTTATAAATAAATGAATTTAATAAAAGCATATACTCAGTTCAAAAAAATATCATAGTATACTGTCCATCTTGTTGACTCAAATTCAAATTATCTTATTATACTCTCCATGGTTTTAGAGAATCCAATCAAGTTGCTCACACTCTAGCCAAATTTGCTCTCAATCATTATTCTAGGATAAATTTCAATAACTGTCTTTGAACTTATATGGTTATAACACTACAGTATTTCAACTTTAAAATATAATATAAAACCTCCTAAACTTTTAAATTTTATACAGTAAAATTTTTCTAACTTTCAATTATTAATTTTTAAATTAGAAACTGACGTGAACAGCTCTCACATGGTGCTTAGTCAATATTTCTTTCTCCTCTCTTGTGCAAAGTGTAAAATTATTTTTTTTACACATGAAAAATTATTCTGTCTGCAGAGAAGAAAATGATTCAATTTACACATGACTTGAGAGAGAAAAGAGAAATACTGATTAAGCTCCATGAAATTGTCCAGGTCAGTGTTTAACTAGAAAACTGGTAATCAGAGGTTAGACAGATTTTAATGTACAAAATTTAAAAGTTGATGAAATTTTATGTTACATTTTCAAGTTGATGAACTGTAATATTATAAATAGATAAGTTAAGGGATGGTTGTCAAAATTTATCCCACAATTCTGCCGTGGCTATTTGGTTAAAGGATGTTCTCTTTTTTATCCTTCCCGCTGTAAATTCTAATTTGGCCTATTTTAGAAAAATTATATTATACAACCGTGATTTTATGTAGCCAATTTTATATGAAATGACAAGCTAATAAAAATTTTACACATGTATATATATAAGTGGGTCTCATAAAAATATAGCTACCTTATAATTTTTTTTCAACCAATTTTAATAATTATAACCACTTATACGTTAAGTTTATATTAACTTACCATTCCGTACAACTTGTTGAAATGATGAAATAATTACTGTATAATTACTCCCTACTTTTAGCTTTCAATAAACCTATTTTATTCTTAAAAAAAAATCTAGCGTTAAAAAATATAAGAGATAAAAAAAAATTAAAAGAAGAAAAAAATTAAAATAAAAAGTTGGAAAAGTTTCCTAGGAAATGAAATCTAACGCATATATAGACCTCATATGGTTAGCATTACAAGACATTCTTTTTTAAGTATTGTAAACAACTAATTAATTAGAGGAACACCAAAATAAAGCCCCTTGTAAGTGTTTTACACTTTAGGTATTTAATTTTGGACATGAATAGATGAGTTAAGTCCAACTCATTTTCTTAAAATTATACACTATAATACTATCTTATTCCACATAGTTAATGGGATTTTATTACAACCCAATCTTGGATACTCAGAGATAATTAGTTTATCAGAATCGGACCAGACCAGCCAGTTGGACCAAGTTAATAGGGAATTGACTATTAGTTGGTTCAATTCTCTTAAAGACCCTGAATCTATATACAACTCGCCCTAAATCAAATTGAGCCGGCTAGATAACTAGATGAACCGATGAACCCAAGGTCTCTCACTTACAGCTGGACACATGAAACCAATTCATTTACTTCCTAAAAAATATTATATTTTTTTAATGTTATTTCATTAAATATTAAATATAAAAACTAAATTATTTTTAAACATATATTCACATTAAATTTAAATAAATTCATTTTAATCACTATTTATAAAATATATCAAATTATTAATTATAATAATTTATTATTTTTATTAGTATTTTTAAAGTAAATAATATATTTAATTTTATACGGATTAAATCCCAATTCAA
Source organism: Hevea brasiliensis (assembly GCF_030052815.1). Lineage (NCBI taxonomy): Eukaryota > Viridiplantae > Streptophyta > Magnoliopsida > Malpighiales > Euphorbiaceae > Hevea > Hevea brasiliensis. The sequence goes on from NC_079502.1 coordinate 95,731,043, forward strand.
TCTTATTCCTTTAACCCTTCACTTTCTCTGATTCATTGATGTCACGACCCAACCTATGAGCCGGACCGGCACTAGGACCTGGGCCAGCCTAAAGCCCCCGAGGCCCGTAGTAAGCCTAACTATTCACTTAACCCAACTCTAAGGCCCATTTAGGCCCAATTTCAAGAAATCAACCGGACAGAGTCCGGCCATAAAATGGACCTTTTAATGGGGAGTTTTTGACTCACCCAACCTGTAAACACAATAAATACTCAATTGGAGAGCTCAGCTCACCCTCCACATACTCATCAGCATAAAAATAAATGGGAGCTCAGCTCCCTCATCCAATCCATCAAACATGCATAGAATATTAAGTTTACAGGTCTAAAATAATAATTTAGTTTATAGACCCATATCAAATAAATATTTCTAATACATGCGGAAATTCTGAGATTTAACAAGTTTATACAAACATTAATAATCTACCTGCGAGGAAGAAAGCAGGTTAACCTCAAAAATATCCTCCTGTGGCCTGGAAAAATATTGAACAGGAGTGAGCGTTCGACTCAGAGAGTAAAATATCAATTTTAACCATAATCTCTATAACTATCTAAAACTAATGCAACCTGTAAAGTGAAATGTAACATCAGCAACAAATTCATATCATAATAGCAAAAAGGTAATTTGGAGCACTCACACACCCAGTAATATCAATCATAATATATGGGAGCTGATCCCCTATACAGCTCTCTTAAATCCAACCTGGTGCCAGCGAAGAACTCAAGCCGTACTTTCGTTTAATAAACTAAATCGGGGTCCCAGCGAAGAACTCAAGCCATGACTACCCTGAAGGACCGGGTCCCAGCGAAGATCTCAAGCCGTGTCTACCCGTCCTATCCATAGTCCACACCACATCACACGCACACCAACGCACGCACACTGCTTCAAATTACCACAACAACATCCATGACACTTTAACAGTTATAAATGCAACATAAAACGTGCCTAGAGTTTATCTGCATAGATACATACATATAAGTGATGCATGGACATGCTTGAATATATAATAATAGTGAAATTACAATTAAAATTAATATTTTACTCACAGACTTAACAACGGTCACTGTGGTAGCTGGGCGAAGGAAGAAGGCTGTCCCGGCTCACCTGACAATTACATTATAATTATTTAATACAAATGACTCAATACAAATTAAGAAAAGACCAAATACGTCCTAAGTCGTGCCGAAAATCCGGCAGAGTCTCCCCTATACCTAGGACCTACCCAACCTGCAAAAGGGCTCAAAACACACTTCTATATTCACAACTCATATATTCACAACTCAATCACATCACACAGCCTCTCCTGGGCCCATCAAATCAATCATCCATCACAATATGTAAATTTCAATTTAGTCCTTATAATTGATCATTTTTGCAAAAACCACCCAAACAAGCTCTAAAAATTCTAAAACTTTGCCCCGCGGTCCTTAGCAATATTACTAGGCTATTGCAAAAAGAATCATAATTTTCTGAGCTACCACGAATATTTTATGAATTTTTAATCCTATTTAAGCACTAGAAAATTACGAAAAAGCAAGGTTCGGGTTTACCTTTGCCGATTCCGACTCCAGAGACGCGCTCGGGATGTCTGACAATGGGTGGTAGCCAAAACCTCGGTCCAATTCGGAGACTTTTCCGGTAACGGGTCTGTCTGGCCGGAAATTCACAGACCCGGTCAACTGTCGAATTTCAGCGAATTGAGGATACCTACACGAAGCTCACAACACGGGGGTGAGTATATAAATTTTTCAGAATTTTCTAAGCTCATTTAATGCTCGGAAAAACACTGCGAAGTTCCGTGGGACCCACCGAAAAACGATGTCGAAAAATTTTGAAATTTATATCCCCGCGAAGCTCTCGACTAGTGGAGCGCTCTGGTACTCTCGGTTTTCTCGTGGGGTTCACGGTTTGCGAGAAATCTAGCCCGAAATTCAAAATGGGCCAAAACTTCCCAGGCAAAAATTGGACAAACCGCTAGATGGATTTCGGTGTTCTTAGTGTCTATGGAAAGCTCTCGACGAGTAGATGAATTTAGACACAAGACCCGGTCTGATTGGTGGCCGGATCGGCCGGATTTTGGCCGGGAAGTCAAAAAGTCGCGCGCGCAAGGGAGGGGCATCGGGCGAGTTTTCCGACTATTTGTGGCGGCGGCCGGTGGGCTAGGACGGCTGGGGGTGGGCGCCGGCGAGCTGGGATGGCAGGGGAGGCGGCGGAGCGGCAAGGGGAGGAGGGAGGAGGGAGGAGAGAGAAAAAGAGAGAGAAAGGGAGGGAGGTCGGACGCGCGCGGGGAAGGGGAAAGAAGAAAATGAAAAGGTCGGTCCGATCCGATCCTGTTCGATTCGACCGGTTCGATTCAGGATACAAAATTTTAAATTTTTACTCTATCTCGAGACAGAAAACGACGTCCAAAAATTTCGAAAAAATTCCAGAAAACTCAGAAAAATTCGTAGACTCCAAATATATTTTTAGTTTTGCCATGTGATCTTTAAATAAATTTTTAAAAATCATCAAAGTTTATATTTTCGAAAAATCGAACCCGATTTTTAAAATCCGAAAAATCTCAAATAATTTCTTAAAATTTAATAAAATTAAAATATCAATAATACTCATAAAATAATAAAGTTTAAAATTTTGGGGTTTTACAATTGACGTGACCGAATTTAAAAGCCTCGGAGATAATTAATTACGCTCGTCTAATTTAAGAAACTATTAATACAAACAAGTAATACACATGCGTGCATATTCTGTAGGATCAAGGTATATTCCGATAACAATTTGACAAAGACGAGAATATTAATGGATGAATCACTTGGAATTGGTAATACATATATATATATATATATATATATATATATATATATATATATATATACTGTAAAAGTTGCCTTATAGGCTCGTACAACAAGATATATATTTTGATAATGAACATTGATATATGTTAAGTCGTGCTATAGAAAAGGGTTTAATTTACCAAGAAGAATCTGCATGTTAAGGGAATTGTGCGAATATTACCCTTTTGTCAAGAAGCCGGTGAACTTAATTACATTACAGATATAATTTTGGGGTGAAAATTCAAACTAATATTAATTTTATTTATTTTTTTAATAGTTCTAACACAAACTTCTCGCAAAAAATATATTAAAATATTATCATAAATTTAATTAATTAAAAAAAGCAAAAATAAAAAATCCAGCCCAAGCACTAGGATAATAATCCTTATCACACTTATCTTGCACATCCTATCTACACATTACACTAAGATAATACACACACAAGGTTCTACAAGCTATCAGAGCCAGGTGCCTTAACAGCAACATGTCGAATGCTTTGGTCCAAAATGCTGCTTCTTCTTCCTCAAAAGCTGATCAGAATTTCCAGGCTAAATGGATAGCAATAAGTCAGATATTTTCAAATACTCTATTCAATCAAAATCTGTTATAACAAGTTTAAAATAATATAATCAAGTTTACAATAAGTTTGATTATTAAAAATATTGATCGAGTTTAAATTTGAGCAGAATATTTTTTGTGGGTACATTACTATTATTGTCCCTAATCATATATTCTTATTAATTGAATTAATATTCTTGAGTTTAAAATAAATATAATACCAAATTGAATGTGCTTTACAACTAAACTGACAGCCATAAATAAAAATAGTTAAGTATGATTGCATGTGAAATATGATCCAGAAAGAGTGCATTACACATTACAAGGAATTCATATAAAGAAAAGAAAATTAAATATTACCAACTTGTTTCTAGTTGGCAGTATAGAAAATAGCCGCAAATCTCCCAAAGCTGTGGATCCACTGGAATCCTATATACTAGAGACTGAAGCCGACTTAATTAGCTATACAAAGATACCCTTAAAGGCATGTTAAGAGAGATTAATATATTATTATCTCTCTGCCTAAAAGAAGTTGTAAAATAAGTTTGCCATTTGCCAAAAGGGAATCACAAGGGAAGGAGATTGCAGACAAATTGATCCATGTGCATTGGCACTAGTTTCCACTTGTGATTGAGATTTCTAGGAGAAGACGACCTAACCATTTATATCTATTCTCACCATCAACTCTCTGATGTAATTAGCTAGCAAAAAGCTTGTTTTAACTGTATATAGCAAGAGGAATCATTCAGTGCACTACTACTATTATAATTATTATTATTATTAAACAAAGGATGGAAAGAGGGAATTTAAACTAAGTATTTATAAGCTAATTTAATCTTTTAAACATTTAAAATTTTAAATATTTAAATAATTTATTAAAATATTTATAAGTAATTGATAAACCGTTAATGTATTTGGTAAAACGTGATTTATAAGCATAATTATTATTAAAATGACTTAAAAAGATTTTAAGTTATTCTAATATTAAAAATTGAGGATATATGGCAAAATTTAAAATTAAATGTGTATAACATAGTAAATTAATTATTTTGTCAAATTAATTTAATTATAAATATAATGCTTATAAGTACCAAAATGAAAAACACTTCTCTTTTCATCTCTTTTTTTTTTTTAACTTATAAGCTGTCCTTATAAACTCTTAAAGTCTTTAAACAGATGAATTAATTTAAAATTAAAATTTATAAATTAATTTTTTTAATTTATAAATTAAGTCAAACACTCTCAATATTATCAAAAATTAAGAAAATCAAACTATAATTATAATAAATATTATTTAAATTAATCTAGTTGGATATAATTAATGTAGGATTTATATAATTATATCATAAAGTGAATTCATATAAGTTTTCATGAGGCAAACAATATTAAGAGAAATAATTTAAATTAAGACCATCTGCCATAAATAATAATTTAAGAATACGGAATTAAAAAAAAAAAGATTTCTTAAGTAAATTCCATATAAACATAAGTTTTGATTGATTTGATTTGATTGAAATTTCTTATTTTTTCAGTTCGAATTTTTTAGTAAATTCTATATAAATATGATTAAGGTGATAGTTGACTGCATCAATACAGATATTTAAATTTCACTTTTTCACCTTTATAAGAATTGGAGAAGACTTACCATTAATTAGATTGTTAAGAAATTATTAAAATCTTAAAATTTAAACTTGTATTAAATGCTTTAAAAATGGTTTTATATTTTAATATATCTCATATAAATGTTCATTAAATTTATTTTATTAATATCATATTTTTTTCCATAAAAATAGATTTAATTTCTTTTTTTATTTATTTTAAATTATAGGATATTTTTTTAAATAACTTATATATTAATTTATTAATATATATCTATTTATTATGCACTGAAAAATAAATTTATTAACTTCAATATTAATTCAGTAATATGAGTTATTTAATTTTTAATAAAGTAATATGAGTAGAAATATATTAGTAAAAAAGTTATAAAGAATCTTTTATTTTACTATCTAAAAATATTTTGTTCAAAATTACTTGACACTTTGAGAAAATTATAGTGTATTAATTAATTTTTTTAATTTTACTTATCTCTACTAAGTATAATAATTATTTTTATAATTTTTATAATTCATTTTATTACTTTTTTTAAATGAAAAATAATTTAATTAAATTATAAAAAATTTTATTATATTTTAAATTATTTAATTATTTGTTAATGAGCATCTATCCCAACTTCTTGGGTCAGATTCTGCCCATTATTATTTTCTTAAAAAATTATCACGTGCAACTATGCAAGCATCAAGAGCAGACTTCCCCATGAAAACATTATTTTAGAGGCATAAATTAAATGTTTATTTTTCATTTTTACATAAAACAAACAACAATTTCATATACAATTAATCACTTCGCATGTTAATCATGCAACTCTTTGCATCATGTCCTACAAGAACCTAATCACTCTGCAGGATGATGACTTAGTGGCTTGGTTGATTTGGGGCCTGTTTGGTTTAACCATTGAATACAACTGATAGCTGTTAACTAATCGTTATTACTTTTAACTGATAGCTGACAACTGATAGCTGTCACTATTAGCTGATAGCTGTTTTATGTTAAGTGTTTGGTAAAATTATATTTAGCTGTTGTTATAGATATGTGAAATGACTAATAAAGGTATATATCATATAATTTATTTTATTTTTTAAATAAATATAAAATTATAAATTTATTACATTATATTATTTATTTTATTATTAAATTAAATATATAATTATTAAATTAATATATTATATTATTTAAATAAATATATAATTATTAATCTATTATATTATATCATTTATTTTATTATTGAAATAAGAAAATAATTATTTTTTAAGATAATTAAATAATTTTAAAAATATAGATAAAATAATAAAATAATTATTATTGTTAATAGAAAATTTTATAATTAATTTTAATTCTTTAGATATAAATAAATATTTTATATTTTATGTTATTAATAAAAAATATTTTAACAAAGTTGAAGTATGTTAATTAAAATATTAAAATTACAAATAAAAAAATAAAAATATTAATAATATTAATAATATTAATTTTCAAGTTAAATAAAAAATGATAATATGATCAAAATAAAAAATAAAACCAAATCAGCTATCAGCTGATGAGAAACAGCTCTAAAAATAGAGCTGATACAAACTGCAGCTGATAGGTATAATATCAGTTGCCCATCAGCTATTAGTTTTGTTTTTTTAAAACTTACCAAACACTATAATTTGTCTATTTGTATGTCCATCAGCTATCAGCTGCACTCAACAGGTAAATCAAACACCCCTTATTAGTCTGTGACAGTGTCGTATAATTTTCCATCAACTATCGATATAATTTTGCTTTCTATTGTTTGTTTCCACCGTTGCAGTATTGCCGCAGTGTTCTTTTTTGGGTCTCAAATTATAATATATTTTGATATCACGTAAAATTTGCTCTGACAAGAAAAAAGTAGAAGATTATCAACATAATTTTATTAAATTTGGGATTGTCTCCACTAAAATGATTTAAGTCAATTTATTTTAACTTCCCCTTACTCTATGTTTTCTTTTAACATTTTATAGCCTTTCAATGTGGGACTCCAATATCCCTTTGCTCTCCCAATCCTCTCTCTCTTTCTCTCTCTCGTACACACATACAAATCTCTCTCAGTGTCTTACCTAAAATCCCAAAACTCTTATTTAGAATCCAGAATTTCAACAAAGTCACAAGCAACATATCTTTTTCCTTCCCCACTAATTTCAACTAAGACCTACATCTCTCCTCAACCTCAACTAAGATGTGGACAAGCTATCTCCAAATCAAAGAGATAGAGAGAGTTGTTATAATAACAAATTGAATAAAAGAATTGCAACCATAAATCATAATTAATTCAAATCTATAAATTACAAATTATAAACCAGAAAACAAATCACAAGAAATTACCTTCTCCCCTGTTTTGCAATATTAATAATTTTTTTTCTTATAAAAAAAATCCACAAATCAAAAATTAAGAGAGACAGCTCAAACACAGTTAATTAATTAATTCTTAATTTAGGTAAAAAAAGCAAGATTAGAATGAATTACTTAATTAATTATACCTCGACCTGTAACTTTAAACTTTAGAATTATAAATGAAACTAATCCTAAACAATGGAAAATTTTTTACACCCCAAAATTTAAATTCATCGTATGATCCTATCTCTCTGAGGGTCATCTCTGTCTCTTTTTCTTTTTTTCTTTTTCTTTTTGAGTGAAAATAAATAAATAAATAAAAGGGAGAAGAAGTAGAAGAAAACGGCTTTTGACCTTCTGATGGAGGCGCATGCAGAGAGAGAGAGAGAGAGAGAGAGAGAGAGAGAGAGAGAGAGAACACAGTGGAGCTAAGCTGCTGTCCTAGAGGTCTGGGCTTTTGGTATGTATAAAGACACAAAGCCTTACAAAGGGTAGTCGACTTTCCTCCCCTTTTTTTTTTCCTTGAAGTTAGTTCATGGAATCTTCCTAGAGGTTTGGGATTTTTAATTCCATTAAGCATTTTCTTGTTTATTTATTCTTGAGAGAGTTTAAGGCCTCACATGCTACTACTGCTTTTCAGCTCTTTAAATACCGATGAAAACAAGTGATTTTAAGTATATTCGGCCTCTCTTAAGCTTGAGTTCCAAAAAGCTTGAAAGCAATTAATCTCAAGCTTTTTTGAATATTCATAATATGGCCAATTATAGAGCTTACACTTGCTTCTGTTTCTTACTAATGCTGTTCTCTTATAATCTTTTTTGCATTGAAGGGAGGAAGTTGAAGTGTGTAGAATGCTTCAGTGCTAATCCTGTCGACAGCTGGAAGAGCCTCACAAGAAACCATAGCAGAGGAAACACTGATTCAAGTCCAAGTCACGATGACATGCAAGAAGGCTTTGAACCCAATGACGGATCCATAGATGCCTTTCGACCCACAAATCCGGGTCATAGTCCAGGTGTTGGTCATTAATTAATTCCCCCAGAACTAATAAGGGACTAGTTTAGTTAATTTCATTTGCAATATTTTGAGTGTTTCTTCGTCTATTACTAGCAGGATGTTGCCATTAGGATCGTTATTAATAACGAGGGGTTTCGTTGTAATGTTGTGTGTGTACTTCCACCTCTCAATAGTTTGTTTGAAATTATGAATGTTATATATATTTATATATGTGTGTGTTGCGCTATATTTCAACTTTCTCTTTCATTTTCTTATATAATATTAAATGAGTTACGCAATAATATTTGGTTATTAGATTAGTCATCCAATTGTCAAATAGCTACCCCATATTATATTGCCATTAAGGGTTGAATTTTGCTTATAAAAAAAAAAAGGTTGGATTTTTTTTACCTAGTACCAATTTACCATGAACCTAAGATATAAGATTTATGGTGAAATTTACTTATTAAATATATAAATGTCATATTTTTATGTTTTAGATCCATAATGGATTGAGTTTAGTCAAGAATTTGAGACTATCTTCTATTTTAAGAATTTTTAAAGTATAAATTACAAAGGTGATGCGGAAACTTTTCTATCATGATTTGAGAGGCCCCTAATTAGAGACTATATGTGTTTCTGCATTTTGACATTGATAGCTAACTAGGGGCTGGAGGGGGCATGGCCAACCTAACTTTGAGAAAATTATATAGAGTTTTACTAAGGTGTTGTAGATTTAAAATTAAATTGGCTCTCAAGTTTAAAAATATTAATATTTTATTAGATTAATTATCTATTTGAGTTTATAATGTCTTGATTTAAAATATTAAGTTTATATTTATTTTGATATTTAATATATCACATATATTTATATTAGTTCAGTAATATTGAATTCCTCTCAGTAAAAAGAAGAACGAAGGACATATTGCCCTAGAAATGTAATGCAAATATGTGGGTATATATATATATATATATATATATATATATATATATATATATATATATATATACACACACCCACATATTTGTACAAGTTAACTAAAAGACCAGCACATTTTCTAATGAAATCTTTTTCTTTTTGCAGGGAACACAAAAAAATTTAATTGGAGGATATGTAAAATAATTTCTCTAAAAATATGTGGAAAATTAATTACTTTAATAAATTAAAAATTGAGACGAAAATCAATGAACTTGAGCTGCTCGCTCAGTAGTAGAGTTATTCCAAGATTTTTTAGTCCTAAATAAAATTAAATGAATAAAAACAACTAAGACAAAATATTATTATTTTTGTTTTCATTCATGCTAAAGAATATAAATGAAACCTCCTCGATGTAAACCCCTTTTGATTAGAGAATCTTTGTTTTTCTATGGATGGCTAGCTACCTATAATATTATAATTAGCTAGAAAAGGAATATTTTGATGGTTTTATAAGCCTCTAAGCTAGTTTTTTTTTTTTCTCTCCCTTTATTTTTTCGACGAGATGTTTGTGTAATCTTTAGTTCATATAGTGGAAACTCTTTGAAAACCCCATAGCAATCTTTGAGTCCTTTGGAAGCTAGAAGGGATATATGATTAAAGATAAATATCAATTCTTAAGAAACAAATTATGAGAATTTAATAGACTTAGAAATATTTTATGTTTTTTTTAGATTGAATAGAGGCACATTAGATCGAGTAATAATTAATGGTTCACATAGTAAGAGATAACTCTCATTTTCTCACTATCAAGATTAATATTAAAATAGATAAATAAGAAAACTCGAATTCGATATATCTCTATTTTCTTTGTATTTTAAAGGTAAAGTCAGGCTATCTCATAAATGATATATTTCATGTTTTTTTTTTAAATTAGGTCTTAGGAAAAGAATATTATTAGAATAATTATAAAATGAAACAATAAGTTGCATTGCATGGGCCACATTCGAGCAAAAACGAAGATCTGTATGGACAACTATCGAAGGCTTTTATGGATGCAAACTAGCTTGGTAACCTATTCTCTTTTAGAGCGAGAAATGCAATTTTATAGAAGGATGTGTTATGATATATACTACTTTTAAAGCAATAAAGGAGATCGATGATCTTTAAAAAAATCTTCCACCACCCCAAAATGATTTTAGAAATTAAATTCATTAAATATCAAAAACGTATCAAGTTATAATTAAGTCCAATTCCCTTTTTTTTTTTTTTTGCACTATAACCTTGTTTTTTTTAAATGTTCAATGAAAATAAGGCCAATAATGATAAGAAAATAGTGATACCAACGTTTATATCTTTAAAGTTATGACATCTCTAATTAAAATTAAATTAAAATTCAATAAAAAAATAAAATTATAAGAGAGCTTTCGATATATTTTTCTTATCTATGTCCAGTATATTATGAATTCAAGACGTAAAATATATGTTAGAATTCACCTATTAAATAAATAAATTTTATATATTTGTGTCTTAATCTATAATAAATCAGATCTAAATGAGATTCTTCAACAACATGTATTAACTTGCATGTTTTTTAAAAATTGTTTTGAAAGGGAAAAGCAAAAAAATAAATAAATAAATAAACAAAATAAATAAGTTAATTAGCCTCTAGTTGTAAAGTTAGGTTTGTGTAAATATATATAAGAGTACTGGAGCAACCGTCCAAATTAATGAACAGTGTAATTATGTTGTAGCTAGTGGGGAGGTGCATGGGAAGAAGACTCTAATTTCTTCCCTTATTAAAATCATAGTGTGCAGCCATTGAGGTCTCGAAAAGGGAAAAGTGGCGGAGATTGCCGAAAGAATTCACAAGAATCAAACTCTTTCACATAAATTAACAAAAAAGATCCAATAACATAGGACCCAGTTGCGTACTTTTGGTCAAGGATTATAAAATTAATTAATTACTGAAGTGTAATAAATTTTAACAAAGAATTAATAGTGATATATAGTTGTAATTGCATGGGCCACTGGGGCAAACAGAATATGGACAACTAACCAGGAACTCAGATGGTTGTGACTTTGTGAGCTCATGAGGGGTAGGGGTTTAACCCTTAATATAAACCGTCCAATGCCTCTTTTTCTTAAATTGTTCTGTACTCGAAACCATAGCTTGGCGGAATCTTCCCACTAGCCAGGACCCTCACATGCTTTTGTCTTCAACCTTAAACACTATTAACTCAAATTCACAACTATGCCAAGCCTACAAAGTCCTAATATAAATACCACAGTCACTGGGAGAAGTTATAGGTCAGACATCTAAATCCTTAACTATCACACATTGTCTCCCTCTCTCTTTCACTTGTAGCTCATCAAGTTCAAAACCTGTATCTGATCTTTCCTCATGGCAACCACTAGGGTAATGGGTACTTGCGCCTTTCTTCTTGTTTTACTATTGTGCCATGAAGTTTTGGTTGTAGAAGGAAGGCATTTGAAGCCCCATAAACTGTGCAAGAAATACTCCAAACGTAGTGATCAGAGCACTTTGAATGCATCTGAGGATACCCAGAAATTATTGGGTGGTCAAGAGAAGACAAGTAAGATGGACTATGTAAATGATTTTCGACCCACAGAACCAGGTCACAGTCCAGGAGTTGGTCACTCCATCAACAACTAATTAACTTCTATAATTGTCATAAATTATCTCTGATTCTATTCATGGCAGAACACAGGACGGTTCAGGAGGATCAAGGGGCTGGGAAAGTTATGTCTGATTTCTTTTTGGTTAATTTGATGTACATATTTGCATTATTTCAATGATCAACCTCTTTCTCTTTTAATCTGCAGGTTTTTTTTTTTTTTTTTGATCTCCAACTATCTAAACTAATTTTTATTTTCAAAGTAGCTAGTTATCACCTTTTATATATATATATATATATATAAGTAGTAGACTAAATTCTAATAAATTATTTCACATCATTCATAATTATCTATAATTATATAAATATAGAAAAATAATTAAAAATAAAATCACTTATTAATTGTTGTATTATCAGAAAATAATTTTAATACTAACTTTAAATAAAAATTTCTCAAAGGAGAAAAAAAAAAAAAAAAAAAAAAAGGGAAAAGGTTGTTTTGATGTAGCACACAAATATCTTGAAAAGGTTGAAGGATACTTCTTAGAAATGTTAAAATCAATTTCTAATCAATTAAAAGTGTAAAGTACGAATCTGAATTGCTTTATTATTAATTAATTAATTAATTATTAATTAAACATAGCTAAACAATTATTAATTAGCTTTCTTATTTAATACATCAAAATTTTTTATTTAAAAAATGTTATCAACATCTAAAATCTAACGTCTTTATCAAAATATAGAATATTATTAAGCTAGTGATATATTTTTTTATTTTGAGTAAGAAAATTATAAGAATGAAGACTTGAACCTAGATATATTAGGTGAGTGATATATTAAATGAATGATAAATATAAATATTTGGGCATAACACAAATTCAATAATAAAAATAAGAAGATGTGTTAAAAAATATTAAAAATAATTTTTTTACTTAGATTTAAGTTATTATAAATTAAAAAAAATAAAATATATTATAAAATTTATTTATTAAATACATAAATTTTACATATTTATATTTTAAATCGATAATCAACTAGATGTTGACAAAAATTTCCCATAAAAAAGAGCAGAGAAAAGGATGCGACATCAAACCTTTTATGTGGGCGGAGAGTGAGTGCAACAAGAATTATCGTCGTCTGAGGCCGCATTTTTTCAGCCTACAAAACATAATATTCCAAAATCTTAGTCATGTTGTGATTCTGTTTAATGGGTATTTTTGGTGGAAGCATTTATCCATCCTTCATATTCATATATATAATATCCAGTGAAAATAAAGCAGCATATATAATGTTTCTCGCACAAATGCAACCTAGGCACATGGCAATTCCTTCTTTCCCTATTGTCCGCCCATATTTTAGCCTCTATGCTTTATAATTTTTTTATTTAATTTTAATTAAAATTTAAATTTAAATTTAAGCGTGAGAAGAATGCCTTATCATACATCGATTGAGTATGTCACGATTCAACTTATGGGCCGGACCGGCACTAGGACCTGGGCTAGCCTAAAGCCCCCGAGGCTCGTAGTAAGCCTAACTATTCCTTAACCCAACTCTAAGGCCCATTTGGGCCTAATTTCAAGAATTCAACCGGACAAAGTCCGGCCATAAAATGGACCTTTCAACGGGGAGTTTTTGACTCACCCGACCTGTAAACACAGTATATAATCAATTGGGGAGCTCAGCTCACCCTCCACATACTCAAATGTCATAAAAATAAATGGGAGCTCAGCTCCCTCATCCAGTCCATCAAACATGCATAAAATAATAAGTTTACAGGTCCAAAATAACAATTTATATTACAAACCCAAATCAAATAAATATTTCTAACACATATGGAAATTCTAAGAGTTAACAGGTTTATACAAACATTAATAAACGACTTGCGAGGGAGAAAAGCAGGTTAACCTCAACAATATCCTCCTGTAGCCTGGAAAAATATTGAACGAGAGTGAGCGTTCGACTCAGAGAGTAAAATATCAATTTTAACCATAATCTCTATAACTATCTAAACTAATGCACCTGTAGAGTGAAATGCAACATCAGCAATATTTTCACATCATAACAGCAAAAAGGTAATTTGGAGTACTCACACACCCAGTAATGTCAAATCATAAATATATGGGAGCTGATCCCCCATACAGCTCTCTTAAATCCAACCTGTGCCAGCGAAGAACTCAAGCCGGACTTTCGCTTAATAAACCAAATTGGGGTCCCAGCGAAGAACTCAAGCCGTGACTACCCCGAAGGACCGGGTCCCAGCGAAGATCTCAAGCCATGTCTACCCGTCCTTTCCATAGCCAACACCACATCACACGCACGCCAACGCACGCACACTGCTCCAAATTACCATAACAACATACATGGCACTTTAACAGTTATGAATGCAATATAAAATGTTCCTAGAGTTTAACTACATAAAATATATATATATATATATATAAGTGATGCATGGGCATGCTTGAACATATAATAATATCGAAATTACAATTAAAATTAATATTTTACTCACAGACTTGACGGCGGTCACTGTGGCGACTGGGCGGAGGAAGAAGGTTGTCCCGGCTCACATGACAATTTGTTACAATCATTTAATAAATTTGACTCAATACAAACTAAGAAAAGACCAAATACGTCATAAGTTGTGCAGAAAATCCGGCAGAGTCTCTCCTATACCTAGAACCTACCCAACCTGCAAAAGGGCTCAAAACGCACTTCTATATTCACAAATCATACACTCACATCTCAATCACATCACACAGCCCCTCCTGGGCCCATCCAAACAGTCATCAATCATAATATGTAAAATTACAGTTTAGTTCTTATAATTGACCCTTTTTGCAAAAACTATCCAAATAAACTCTAAAAATTCCAAAACTTTGCCCCGCGGTCCTTAGCAATATTATTAGGCTAATGCAAAAAGAATCATAATTTTTTGAGTTACCACGAATATTTTATGGATTTTTAATCCCATTTAAGCACTAGAAAATTATGAAAAAGCAAGGTTCGGGTTTACCTATGCCGATTCCGATCTAGGGAACGCGCTCGGGGCATCTAACAATGGTGGGGTAGCCAAAATCTCGATCCAATTCGGAGACTTTTTCGGTAGCCGGTTGTCTGGCCGAAAATTCACAGACCCAGACAACTGTCGAATTTCCACGAATTGAAGATACCTATATGAAGCCCACAATGCGGGGGTTAGTACATAAATTTTTTGGAATTTTCTAAGCTCATTTAATGCTCGGAAAAACACTACGAAATTCCGTGGAACCCACTGAAAAACAGTGTCGAAAAATTTCGAAATTTATATTTCCTCGAAGCTCTCGACGAGTGGAGCGCTTTGGTACTCTCGGTTTTCTTATGGGGTTCACGGTTTGCGAGAAATCTAGCCCAAAAGTCAAAATGGGCTAAAACTTTCCGGACAAAAATTAGACAAAACACTCGATGGATTTTGGTGTTCTTGGTGTCTATGGAAAGCTCTCGAGGTGTTGATATTGTTTGACACAAGACCCAGCCCAATCGGTGGCCGGATCGGCCGGATTTCGGCCGAGAAGACAAAATAGCACGCTACGCGTCCTGCGGCTTCGCGCTCGTTTTCCCGGCGTTCCAGGCGGCCGCCGGCAATGGGGGAAGGCTGGGGTAGCGCGTCGGCGAGGTGGGGTGGCTGGGGAGGTGGTGGCGCGGCCTGAGGGTGAGGGAGGAGAGAGAAAACGGGAGGGGAAGGGGAGAGGTCGGGCGCGCGAGGGAGAAAAAGGAAGAAAAAGAAAAGAGTCGGTCCGATTCGACTGGTCTGATCTGGTCCGGTTCGATTCAGGATATAAAATTTTGAATTTTTACTCTACCTTGGGACCGAAAACGAGGCTCAAAAATTTCGAAAAAATTCTAGAAAACTCAGAAAAATTCGTAGACTCCAAATATATTTTTAATTTTACCACGTGATCTTTAAATTAATTTTTAAAAATCATCAAAGTTTATATTTTTGGAAAATCGAACCCGGTTTCTAAAATCCGAAAAATTTTAAATAATTTTCTAAAATTTAAATAAAATAAAATATCAATATTTACCCAAAAATAATAAATTTAAAAATTAGAGGTGTTACAGAGTATAAAAAAAATATTAAATATAAAAATCTGAGCAATCTTTCATCAAGACTAGTTCAGAAATTTTCCCGCGAGAGTGGATATAAATGGCATGGATTGAGTTGGGTAGCTTTAATTATTTCAAATTACAAGTGATTTTAGGGTTTTTTTCCAACTAAATTTTCAGTTTTAAGGAGATCAAAACTCATCATTCTCCATGGAAGCTAACAAAGCAGCCTATATTCAAGCATATACTAAAGAGATCTCAGTCATAAAGCTCCTTCTTCTTTAATTGATTAGTAAAATGCAATGTTGTAAAGTGTAAGGTGAAAATTAACCAAATATAAAATATTATTCATCAAATATCAAGGAAAAGAGCATATATATAGAGACATGTATTGTGGTCGTTACGTTAGTTTAAGAATAAAGCAAAAGAAAAAGAAAAAGAAAAGATTTTTGGACCTACCACTTATAAGTTGATATTTGGACTAAATTAACAAGGACAAAGATTCTACTAATTATATAATCTCACATAAAATGGCTGCTTAAAATAATTGAATTATGGGGTTTTTGGTCTTATTTGAGGACAAGGCCTCATGGGATTCTAATATCAAATTTCCAACTTAAGCATGCGCTGGCTGTGTATACTGTATAATATGTTTTCACTAAGTATTTATTTATTGTTAATTATTTAATTAAGAGATTCATTTTGTCAATTTTAACACAATAATCTTAAATTATTTATTACTTTAATCTACCATGTTGACCACAGTCAATTATATCTTTAACTATGTGATGATTTTGTAGGTTTTTAACGGTTTTTTTATTGGTTGAAATTTATATCTATTAAAATTTATTTAATATACTCCATTACTATGAAAATTATAATTTAATGTTTATTAAATATAATTTGTATTCATAAAGGATAATCGAGATAACTAGATTTACAGTCATTACATTACTTGTAGATAAAGAAAAGCTTACGAGAGTAGTGAGATAGAGATTCATTATGCCAATAACTAGTTACACTTGTCATTCTACTATAGTTAACTAGTAACTCTTCCCTAAAATGTAATAGGGATATAATAAAATATAGCATGAGGAAATATCAGTATATTTGAGTTATCATACCCTTAAAATTACATAAATAGAAATAAATATAAAATAAATGGTTATTGTGCTCTTTTGTATCTAAAATTTACATTTTACTACCTAAACTTCATATTAATGTGATGCATTAAATAGCTTCTGTTTATTCACAATATTGCACTTATTTTTTACCTCTAAAATTTGAGTAATAATTAATGAGTTATATAATAATAAATAATTATTTTTATTTTTATAATAAAAATAATAAATTTTAAAATTTCTAAATAAAAAACTTAAACTTGAGATTTCTACATTTCCTTTACTTTTAAATGTAAAATAATTCTTAAAATAGAATATATAAGTAAATGTCACTAATCTCATTATTGCAAGTTATTATTTTAGGAATTATAATGGAAATTTGGCTATGATACAGCATATAGAAACAAGTGTATATATCTACAATCTATATTATTGACAATGTGCTTGAGATTGCCCAGCTATATATCTTTTAATTATGTTGCCTTCCCTGTAACCCTAGACCTGTTAGGTATATATGGAATTGCACCATATCAACATATATAGACATTAATTAGCAGGGTATAATCTCACCTAACCTCATCATATCTCCATCTAATAATTCCTCATTCTAGAGTAATGTTTTTTTTTTCATATATGAACTTTAATTAGGTCCTTTCATTCACATTATTATTTGAATATTTATGTAATGTTTTCCACTATACTTAATTAAATACTATGATAGATTGATACACATACTCACCCATTTGTCTAGAGATGTTATAATTAATTAATTAAATTTAAATTCCAACCATTATTTTTGGATAATTTAATTTTTATCATTTTATTAAGACAGTGTATTATCTTATATATTATTAACTTGCTTAATTTTACATCTCATGTGAATTTTTTTTAGAACATTTATGTCATGTGATTATGGTTTTTTAGATTAAAAAAAATATTGCTAATTTTTTCTATCTATATGGAACTTATAGAATAGGAAGTTAATCAACTTGTTTTAAAAATTATATTTTTTTTTATTAAAAAATTTATTGAAACTGGACTTTTTAAAGCATTATAAAATCTTATATTTATGTTTTAATTGAAATCAAATGAAAAAAAATATATATATAATTTGTTAAAAAAAATTCTTAATGATCCTTTGGAAGATAACATATCCTATGATTTCTGGGTTGATTTTGCTTATGCAGGCCCATCTCCAAAAATTTTGGATCAAGTTGGTGGGCTTTTGTGGACAGGCTAACTTTGATTTTGAAGACAGGCCTTATTCTGTTCTTCAAGGGACACTGAAAATAATACTAAACTTGCCAATTATTTCAGAAGTTTTGTTAAGTGCTGTGCAACAGATGTTCCTTCCCTCACAATGAGATAGAGTCTATATCCTATAATTCATGAGGCAATTAAATTCTTATGAATATATGATGCACTAGAAACTAGTGTACTGGGAGCATATTATAATTTTTAATTATTTATTTCCTTGAAAAAATAAAGAATACCATTTTTTATGATTGATGTAAAGTAATATCCCAAATTTTATATTTTTTTAATAATTTACATGGCAATGTTAATTTTTTCTTGTTCAAATTTCATCATTCACCTCTTTGGGGGTCAATAATACAATAAAAAAATGTATTTATTTTACTCCCTTTACAATTTATCAAATATCCATTCAATTTTTTAGAAAACATACATTTTTGTAAAAATTGAATCAGACCAACTGGTTTACTCGGTTTAATTGGAAAATGAGTTAGTGACCAATCATGTTTGACAGAAGAACCCCTTTATTTGAGAATTGGGTTTGACTTGGTTAATCTGACACTAGTTAACGTAGCTGAATCTAATTAAGATAGATCGTTTTACTGAACATATTTTAATACTTGATATCTACATGTTGACTCGATCAATTAGGTCGATTTGGAATCATGAACCCCACAAGATTTTTTTTTTTTTTATCATAAATCCCATAAGATTTTGGTCTCAGTCCTAGTTTAATCTAATCTAGATTACCAATTCAAATTTTATTTTTTATATTTTTTTAATTTCTTAAATGAAAAAATTAATTCTAATTTAATTTCAATCCGATATATCTACTGTCAATCAAATACGGATTTAACTCAAAATTGTAATCCAATCTTTTCATTTCCAAAGGATATATACAGTTACTGGCATCGTCCAGGTAATCCAAGGAGGCATTCCCTATCTCAACAGCTTTGACTCTCCTTGGTCGGTAGGTGAGTTATGGAAATTTAAGTTTTTAAATGTGTAAAAAATTAATTTGTTGGATTGAAAATAAGTATTTGCTTTTTGGAAAGTTAAAAATTATTGTTAATATTATTATTTTTAAAAGTAAGTTCCTTACTCTATAGTTATTTTTTAAAAATAAAAATTCTAAAATGTAGTTCATTTGAACAAAACAAAACCTTATTATATCTCATATTCTTATCATGATTATTTAATGCTAGGCATATTATTACGAATTATGAAATATTAAATATTTATTTTTTTATCTGAAATTTACAAAGGGCACAATGATTTTTTAGTAACAAATAAGAGAATTGAGACTTAAATTTTGATTTATCAAATAAATAATATGACTTAAATTGAATCATGTGAGGTTAAACGATAAAGTGAACAGTGTTAATTAAACAATTTTTATTATATCAAACTTTTTTTTTGGCCACACAATAATTTATTTGTTTTATTAATTTTTATTTTTAGCTGGTTAGGCTATGCTCTGTTTTGGTTGTATGATATAAAATAATTCTTAATAAATTATAACAATCATAAACATAATGTGAATCATAAACGTAAAATTCAATTATCATCTTAATAATGAACTTTGAACAAATAAATTCTCACAGATTTAGAAAATATATATGATGCAGAGTTTTAATTTAGCCATGGTAATAATTGAGAGAAACTCTTTAATTTAATAAACTGATTTCTCCCTCTTAACCCTTATTAATTCACACACAAAACTTTATTGATGGAAGATTTTCTTAAAATGACCTCATTATCTCTAACTTTATGAAAGAGAATGTGCGGGACCTCATGGATAGAGAGAACCAACTCATATATATATCTAAGACTTAATCTGTTACGTCCTTCAAGTATCTTTATACAATTAGAATTAGGGTTTACTTCAATTAAAGTAATCCTTGTGTAATGACCTAAATTTTAAAATACAAGTTTTAAAACTTTATATATGGTATTAAAATATTAATTTAATAATATTTAACTAATTTATAATTACTAAATAGTCCAATTTTAATTGAAATGGTTAGTTTTATACATTAATATTAAATCAATTATCATAATATAGTTTAATTAAATTGTTATTAATTTTATACATATTATAATAACTATTATTACTATGTTTATTATTATTATTTTCTTTGTTGTCTAATTATATACAAAATTTTATTTAAAACCCAATTGAAATGAATTTAAAACTATTAAATTATACCTAAAAAGCATTATTATTATTATTATTATTATTATTATTATTATTATTATAAATACAAAAAAAAACCTTCACAGCTGGGTTCCCCCCGCCCCCCCCCCCCCCCTTCATGCATCCTTTCCCAATCTCCCTCTCCCCATTCTTTTCTTTCCCTTTTTCTCTGGCAAGGGCCCAAGCTGGTTGATAGGACAACCACCCAGTGGCCACTGGAGCTGCTCCAGACGGCGAGAGGTGGCGGCAGCATAGGTCAGAGAGAGAGAGAGAGAGCGCTTGAATGTGTTGGAGGCCAACTCTGGCCACTGTGCCATCGGACGGAGGTGGAGGACACCGGTGAACCTTCTTGGACAGTGAGCACCCTAGTTCCAGGCCAAGCACGCCGAAATCCATGGAGTTTTTTCGGCAAGATTAGGAGGAGAGAGAAAATGTTGGGCAGCGAGCATTCCTGCCATTTTTCCAGCGATCCGACCGTCGATTTCGAAATTCGAGACCACCGATGGACTCAAGACGGTGAAATCTTCGAGATAGGACTAGTCCCGCTCCGATCGGACACCGTTTGAAAAAGGCGATAATCAAACGGTCCAAATCGTTTGGTGAGATTTTCGAAATTTTTCGATTCCCAAAATTTAAAAATAATTTTATGATAATTATTGGGTTAAGTTGGCCGGAAATAAAATTATAATATTTTAATTTAAATTATTCTTATGTGCATGTTGGGCCTAAATTATGGCCCTAGTTATAGGTTTGGGAACAGTAAGGCTCACTACGGGCCTTGGAGGCTTTATGCCGACCCAGGTCTTAGTGCCAGTCCGGCTCATAGGTTGGATCGTGACAAGAGTGGTATCAAAGCTTAGGCTTTAGATTCATGAAAAATAATGTAATTGGGAGCGTAAAAAGAAGACTTGTTAGGAGGTCACATGCGGAGCATACGATCCTGTTTCGTCTTCTTTTGTAAATTCTTATTTCTAGATTATGTGTGATGTGTCACAACCGCAAGTGCATGGGTCGTTCAAGTAGTATAGAAAAAGGTATTGTTCCCACGGAGAGTTGTGTTTTCAATTGAATTTTTGATATAAAATAAAATATATTAAAATTATATTTCAATCAAATTAATAAAAGAAATTTAGGAATTTGAAGCATAAGGTATGAAAATGCAAAACTAAATTCAAACAATGACTAATTTAATAATTCACAAAATAAAGAAATTGATAATATTAATAATGAAAATTAATAAAATGATATTAAACTAAATACTCAAAAGTAAAATTCCAAGCAATAATTGATAAAAGACGATTTTGGAGTTAAGGGTTAATATTTAAGTCATTTTGAGATTTTCCCTAGCTAGCCCAATTCATGAAATTTATGGGTTTAAAGGAGATTAATTCTAAAATCCTTTGAGAACTATTTCAAGTGAGACAAATAGTGCTTTAATTAACTTAATCCTACTTTCGTGGAGTTAAAATTAGCCAAGACCCATTAGGTTCTTTAATCAATCTATTAAAACCCTCTTAACCCTTAGTCTATTTCTAGATGTAAGTTAATTAAGTCTAATTTCTTAATTAACTATCACTTGGTTTTCTCCTTTCGGTGCTTTAACCAAGGATTAAGAACATAACTTAATAGGGCCCTTCATTAAGCATGTGAATAAGCACACAAGAAATGGATTAAACCTCATAAATTTCATTAAATTGGGACTAACCCAGTTCAAATCCACAAAAATAACTAAAATATTACATCCCTTACTCCAGAATCAAAGAAAACTATTCACAATCCATGTTTAACACAAGAAATTCTAAGTAAAAGGGGAAATAAATCATAAAAATAAACTAAAACTAAAGAAACCCGATAAAAGAAATGTAGAAAATGATGAAGAAGAGAAGAAGAAGCTGGATTCTGCTCCCCAAGAATGGAAGTTGACTGCTCCTCTATTTTTCTGCCTCTTTTTCTATCTTCCTCTCTTTCTTCTTTTTGCCAAAAATGAGGTAAGGGCACTATTTATACTTTTTGATAAATAACCCTAAAAATGGTGTGTTTGAGGAAGGGATTCATGTGTAAAAATTCTTTTGCCAGCTCATTATGAAGACTTGCATAAGTTATGCAAGCTTCCTATGCAGATTCTGAGTAAATTTGGTAATTCCAGGTGCTTCCCATGATGTTGTATAAGTGAGGCGTGAGACTGCATAAGTTATGCAGCTGGTTGTGTAGATTTCGGCAAGTTTAGGTGCTCTTTCCGTGAAGCTGCATAAGCAGGGTGCGAGACTGCATAAGTTATGCAGCTTTCCGTAAAGTTGCATAAGCAGGGCATGAATCTGCATAAGTTATACGGTAACTTATGCAGATTTCGGCAGGTTTGGAAAATGGTTCTTCTCCCTGTGCAGAACTGCACAACTTATGCAGTAGGTTATGCACATTTTTGCCACTTTGCATTATTCAACTTTAAAACTTTATTTTGATAATTTTGGCTCTGAGAATCATTGCTCACTAGCGCAATTATTTTTTAGTCCCTCAAAAATACCATTTTACCTACAAAACAAAACAAAAATTGCAATTTAATCTAAAAATTGACAATTATGAAAAACTATCTAAATAACGAATAAAATTAGCTA
The DNA here is from genome assembly GCF_030052815.1 of Hevea brasiliensis. Lineage (NCBI taxonomy): Eukaryota > Viridiplantae > Streptophyta > Magnoliopsida > Malpighiales > Euphorbiaceae > Hevea > Hevea brasiliensis. Next base: position 95,754,264 of record NC_079502.1, read on the forward strand.
AAAGTGACTAACAAATAAATAAAATGGCCATGAAATTAAACCTAATTGACTATGCAAAATGCATGTATCAAATACCCTCAATTTCAAATCTTTGCTTGTCCTCAAGCAAACTTTAAAAATATAATGCAATTTTAGGGGGTGCCTTGTCCAAAGAGCTATGAAAAATCACCTATTAAAGTAACTTAACATACCTTTAGTCATACCAACAATCCATATACCCATCCTTCAAGATACAAAAAATCTAATGCTTATCCAAGCTTTCACCGCTTAGCCATCAACTCAATTATCATCCAAAATTCCCAAACCAACCAATCAAAAGAGAGAGTCATGCTCAAAAAGAATTCTAGAATAATCAATAGCCAAAGTGTCTCTATATAGAATGATGGAATTTAATGAGTGAATGAATAAATTTCCAATCCCATAGGCAAATTCCCTACTCCTATCTCCACTAATGTAGCAAGTACTATCAAGAGATCAAAGGTCTCTTTAGAAATATATGGGGCTATGGGGTTCAAAATGAGGCTAAGAAGAAAAAAAAGGTAACAATGATTCAAAGCATGAGAATATTTTCAATCTTGAAAACATAAGGTACACCTCTTATTACCCTTTTTTTTTCTTTTTTTTTTCTTTTTCTCCTTTTATATATATATATAAAGAGGAGAGAAATACACAATGAGAATTTTCAATTGCTAGCATATTTTACAAAATACATAAAATGGAGGGACACTTTGATGCTTGAAGCTTGTATCTTGTATCTTCTCTTGATGATTGTCCCTAAAAATACCACTCCCAAAACTCATTTCCTTTAATTACTTTGGGTGTATTTCTTTTAATTTGAATGACAATAATGAAAAGTATACTAGCATTTTTACATCATGATAAGTATTTCTTCTCCCTTTTATTATTATTTTTTTCTCCTTTTTTTCTTTTTTTTTCTTTTTTTTTATAGTGTACCTAATATTATAAATAATTATTCTCATGAAAAGGGTTGGAGTGTTTGGTTTATTGGCTAGGTAGCAATAAGGGTTTTAAGAAAAATTAGGAATATAAAGGCTCAAAGGAGTTTGCAAGGGTTAATTTTAATTAGGAAAAAGGCCAAAGGTTTAAAATGATAAGGTTTAAATCAAATAATGCCTAATCATCTCTCTTTTCAAGTACAAGATAGTATTTCGTCTTGAAAGGTTTAGAAAATTTATTCTAGGATTGGTAAGACATCACTTGACTACTTTTTATCCTATACCTCTCTCTAAACACTTCCATCTCTAAATGACTAGTTGGGTGGCTTTTTAGCTAAGAAAATATAGGCAAACGATAAACACTTCAAAACTTTGCACCTCTTAGAAAACTTTCAATCCACAAACCCAACTAAAGGTAAGTCAAATCACTCTCATAAGCAACTTCCTATAACTCAAAAGACTTGGCAAAAATTTTATTTTATAAATGCATGATTCCTAAAAAAAATATTAAGCAATGCATTAACTAAATAAAACAAATCTATTTGTAATATCTATATGGTATGATTCCTAGATAATGTGTAATGTATGTATATATGTACAATATAATGTATGCAATCTATTTACAATGTATATGTATGCTAATGAAATGGAATGAAATGTTTTTTTTTTGGGCACTATTTCCTATATTAAAATGTGAAAACTTTTTGCAAAAATCAAAATTAAAACATTAATGCATACCCCCAAACTCAAAATTGGACATTGTCCTCAACGTCTAAGGTAGTGCATAGTGAAATTCAAGTTAAAAATGAATAACCAGGTATTAGTGAAATGAAAAGCAAAGGTGAAACGTTACCTGGCAGTAGACAGTGATTTAGCAGCTTAAAGTGCATAATGCATGTTGCATAAGCAGATTGCATAAATTATGCAGTAAGAGTGTTCTGTAAAATAAGTGCATAAGCAGGCTGCACAAGTTATGCAGCCTACAAAACCTTGAAATGAGTTGCATAAACAACTACACAAGTTGTGCAGTGGACTAAAAACTGTAATAAAATTATATAATAGAAAAAAAATGAAAAGAATTGTGGGTCAAGAAGGAATATACACTAGTATGCAAAGTTGGAGCTCACAATCATAAAGCGACAGTGAAAAGCCAAAGTTACCATCCATTCAATTTGTTCAGCAAACTAAACCAAAGCAAGTTAAATTTGTTCCAGCAACTATAAAAATGTAAACACTGTATATAAAGGGAAACTACTAGAAGCTAAACAAGAATAGATCAAGAATCAATATATTTTTATGGCTTTGCCCTTATCTAAAGAGTTTGCTGCTGAACTGGATGGGGGTGCTGCTGTTGAGGTGGTGGCTGGGATGGAGGTGATGGTGCACAAGTTATGCAGGTCCTTATACAAATTTCGGCATATATGAAATAACAGAAAGTTGAGTGATGCGAAAATGCATAAGTTATGCACTAAGTTGTGCAGGTTTCGACAAAAATGAGAAACAGGACAAAAACGAAGTATAAAAACTGCACACATTGTACAGTTTGCCTATGCACAATACGGAAAAAACAAAAGTTGATAAAATCACTTTGCAAATTTGGAAATTGCAAGGGAAAATGACTTTTAATGTTTAAACTTCATTAAAAATGAGAATTTTTAGCCGAAAAATTGCATGAATCATTAAAAGTTAACATAAAAATTCATCAACATATGCAAATCCAAATTAGTTGCATATTCAAGTTCATGATAGCAAAAATTTCAGCACAAAAACTTATGAGCAATATCATTTCAACTCAAAACTTGCAACTTGACATTAATCACATTTTAAGCTTAGCAAGAACCAATACCACTGCACTACAATCAAAAAGTTGCATTTATCCACAAAAGCAAATCATGCATGCTCAGTTTTTCCAATCAAATGCAGCACCATAAAATTGAATGACATAACCCAATTGAGCTCACAAGCACAAAAGTGAACCACTCACCATAATACCAACATTAAAGACATAGATATATGAAGATAATACACCCAACCTCAACCAATAAGAAATAGTTAACAGCATATGCTGTAGAATCAGCACACAAAAAATTCTTTGCACAAGCCAAAAGAATCTGCAACAAAGGCAACTAAAACAAACCAGTTTTGGGGAAGTAGACAATCAAAATATCAAGTAAGAATAACTTTCTAACAGTACAACAGCCTCTAGTCCTTTAAAATGCATCTACAAAAGGAAAAATTCAACAATGTCAAAATTGAATTTGAGGGATATTTAAAACAAAACAAAAATAATGAAAATAGAATAAACTTAATAAAAACAGAATAAAGAAACTTGGGGTGCCTCCCAAGAGCGCTAATTTATGGTTGTTAGCTTGACCCTTGTCATGTTTCATGATGGCTGGAATTGGAATTCATTGTCTCTATTTCCAATAGGTGCTTCAATGAATCTATACTTCATTTTCTTTCCATCACATGAGAAGATCCTTGTTGCTTTGTCTAAAAATCCGACTATTTCTTTATTGACAACCTTTGGTGCATCCTTTTCTTTGAGAGATGGTTACTTGACCTCACTTTTCTCCACTTGCTCAAGTTGAAAGATTGGTGCCATATGACAAGGTGGATTACTCTTCAAATATTGTGCAAATGCAGCCTCTTTTGAATTTTCATCATTGATAGTCCCTTCATAGACAAGACAACTTTTAAGAGAAGCCTTTGGATAGCTCTTTCTAGAGTGCTCTTTTGCTAACTCATCAACTATATCAATTTCAGACAAGAGTCTACATCTTCATGTTGCTTCTTCTTATCATTGCCAATGTTGAAGACTAACTGATCCTCTCCAACTCTAAGAGTAAGCTTTTCACCTTTCACGTCAATCAAAGCACTAGCTATAGCTAGGAAAGGCCTCCCCAAAATGATTGGCATATGAGAATCCTCTTTCATGTCCAAAATGACAAAGTCAACTGGGATGTAAAATTTTCCAACCTTCAGTGGTATATTTTCCAAGATCCCTTCTGGATACTTAATTGATCTGTCTGCCAACTGAAGAGAAATGTGGGTTAGCTTAAGATCTCCCATGTTGAGCTTCTCATAGATGGAGAGGGGCATAAGGCTTACACTAGCCCTTAAATCACATAAAGCTTTTATAGAACATGATTCCCCAATGTGGCATGGAATTGAAAAACTCCCTGGATCCTTGAGCTTTGGAGGAAGTTTCCTTTGGAGGATGGCACTGCATTCCTCAGTTAAGACTACAGTCTCATAATCTTCAAGTCTTCTTTTGTTTGAGAGAATTTCTTTCAAAAACTTAGCTTAAGAAGGCATTTGGGAAAGAGCATCAATAAAAGGCACATTTATATATAGCTTCTTCAAAACCTCTAAGAACTTCCCAAATTGCTTATCAAGCTTAGCTTTTTGAAATCTATGTGGAAAGGGAAGCTGTGGCTTGTAAGGCTCTGGAGATATGTATTTCTCTTCTTTCTCTTCAACCTCCTCTTTACCTTTTCTTACACTCCCTTTTTCACTCTCTTATTTTTCATCTCCCTCAACATCTTTCTCATTTTCTCTCTTCTCAACTTTTTCACTCTTTTCATTATGCATTATTTTACCACTCCTCAGTGTGATGGCATGACACTGCTCCCTTGGATTTTCTATCTGACTAGGAAGTCTTCCCATTGATTTGGTACCTGAAGAGCTTGCTTGATTTGCAATATGATTTTTCAGCATCCTATTGTCTGTTTGCATTTGTTCCAGCCTTGCTTTCATCTCTCTCATCTCTTCATCATGCTTAGTTTGATTAGCAAGAATTTGTTGTAATAAAGTCTCTGTGGTAGAACTTTGTTCTTACTGTCTTGGTAAAGGTGCAGGATTTGCATTCCTTTGTTGAAAACTAGGTAGTGGTTGCCTAGGTTGTTGGTATTGATGCCCTTATTGTTGTGGTGGAAAGTTCTGAGTTGAAGCTTGATTTTGCTGATTCCCCCATGAAAAATTAGGATGATTCCTCCAAGCATATGAAGGATAATCGACTCCACAGCTCATTGTTCCTTCTGCATAAGCAACTTGTTGAGAACTTCCAGAGCATGATGATGAACTGACTAGCATACTTAAATCCTCCATTTTCTTAGCAAGGACATTAGTGAGTGCATCAAATTTGGCATTGATCATGTTGAATGGATCAAACTCACATATTCCAGCAACTTGCCTTTTTTGAGTTGGAGTTAACCCTCTTGGATTACTCCATAGATGACTGTTCTTTGCTATTTTCTCTAACAACTCATAAGCTTCATCTTCATGCTTAATGATGAATTCCCCTCCAGTTTGAGCATCAATGATTCCTCTGATAGCAGGAGTGACATTTGTGTAAAAATTCTGGTTTATCATCCATTTAGGAATGGCATGATGTGGACATTATCTCTCCAACTCCTTCCATCTCATCCATGACTCATAAAGAGTCTTATCTTCTCTTGGTCTAAAAGCAATCATTTGATTCCTCAACTCTTGAGTTTTTCCAAGTGGTAAGTATTGGGCAAGAAATGCATCAGTGAGCTGCTCCCAATTTGTAATTGAGTTGTGAGGTAAAGAATCAAGCCATTCCAATGCTCTATCTTTCAAAGAGAATGGAAACAATTTTAGCCTTGTTGCATCATCAGACACTCCTGGTTGCTTTTGCATGTCACAGATCATAACAAACTTTTTAAGATGAGTATGAGGATTTTCTGAAGGATGACCTTCAAATTGAGAATTCTGAATCATTTGTAGTACTCCGAAATCCATCTTATAGCTATTTGCATCAATTCTTGGTCTTGTTATACTCTCTCTTAAGTCATTAAAATGAGGAAATGCATGATCCATCATACTTCCCCTAGGCACATTAGCATTTACAACCTCTTCACCTTGGGCTGCATTTTCATTGTTTTGATCATTTTCAGCATTATCACCACTATTTCCAACTCTTTCTTCAGCCATTTCTTGATCAATTTCAGCTGCTCTCAATGCTTCTTTTCTTCTTCTGGTTTCTTTCTTGTTGGCTCTACAAAACTTCTCAATTTCAGGATTAAATAATAAGAATGTGTCACTTGTGCTTCTAGCTCTTCTCATAAAAGATTAAAAGTACCTAAAAAAGAACAAACAAACACAAAATGAAAAGATAACAAAGATAAAACTATAAACAACTAAAATAATCAAGAATTCAATCTTAAACTAACAACTCCCCGATAACGGTACCAAAAACTTGATGTGTCCTAACTGCAAGTACACGGGTCGTTCAAGTAGTATAGAAAAAAATATCGTTCCCACGGAGAGTTGTGTTTTCAATTGAATTTTTGATATAAAATAAAATATGTTAAAATTGTATTTTAATCAAATTAATAAAAGAAATTTAGGAATTTGAAGCATAAGGTATGAAAATGCAAAACTAAATTCAAACAATTACTAATTTAATAATTCACAAAATAAAGAAATTGATAATATTAATAATGAAAATTAATAAAATGATATTAAACTAAACACTCAAAAGTAAAATTCCAAGCAATAATTGATAAAAGACGATTATGGAGTTAAGGGTTAATATTTAAGTCATTTTGGGATTTTCCCTAGCTAGCCCAATCCATGAAATTTATGGGTTTAAAGGAGATTAATTCTAAAATCCTTTGAAAACTCTTTCAAGTGAGACAAAGAGTGCCTTAATTAACTTAATCCTACTTTCGTGGAGTTAAAATTAACCAAGACCCATTAAGTTCTTTAATCAATCTATTAAAATCCTCTTAACCCTTAGTCTATTTCTAGATCTAAGTTAATTAAGTCCAATTTCTTGATTAACTATCACTTGGTTTTCTCCTTTCGGTGCTTCAACCAAGGATTAATAACATAACTTAATAGGGCCCTTTATTAAGCATATGAATAAGCACACAAGAAATGGATTAAACCTCATAAATTTCATTAAATTGGGACTAACTTAGTTTACATCCATAAAAATAACTAAAATATTACATCCCTTACTTCAGAATCAAAGAAAACTACTCACAATCCATGTTTAACACGAGAAATTTTAAGTAAAAAAGGAAATAAATCATAAAAATAAACTAAAACTAAAGAAACTCGATAAGAGAAATGTACAAAATAGTGAAGAAGAGAAGAAGAAGCTGGATTCTGCTCCCCAAGAATGGAAGTCGACTGCTCCTCTATTTTTCTGCCCCTTTTTCTGTCTTTCTCTCTCTCTTCTTTTTGCCAAAAATGAGGTAAGGGCACTATTTATACTTTTTGATAAATAACCCTAAAAATGGTGTGTTTGAGGAAGGGATTCATGTGTATAAATTCTTTTGCCAGCTCATTATGAAGACTTGCACAAGTTATGCAAGCTTCCTATGCAGATTCTGAGTAAATTTGGTAATTCTAAGTGCTTCCCATGATATTGCATAGGTGAAGCATGAGACTGCATAAGTTATGCAGCTGGTTGTGCATATTTCGACAAGTTTGGGTGCTCTTTCCGTGAAGCTGCATAAGCAGGGTGCGAGACTGCATAAGTTATGCAATTTTCCGTGAAGTTGCATAAGCATGGCATAAATCTGCATAAGTTATGGGGTAACTTATGCAGATTTCGGCAGGTTTGGAAAATTGCTTCTTCTCCCTGTGTAGAACTGCACAACTTATGCAGTAGGTTATACACATTTTTGTCACTTTGTATTCTTCAACTTTTAAGCTTTATTTGATAATTTTGGCTCTGAGAATTATTGCTCACTGGCGCAATTACTTTTTAGTCCCTCAAAAACACCATTTTACCTACAAAACAAAGCAAAAATTACAATTTAATCCAAAAATTGACAATTATGAAAAACTATCTAAATAACGAATAAAATTAGCTAAAAGTGACTAACAAATAAATAAAATGGCCATGAAATTAAACCTAATTGACTATGCAAAATGTATGTATCATTGTGTTATACCTCGGGTAATATAAGAGTGCTTCAGTTAGTATCTTGATTTTTGTGGAGTACATAGAAATGTGAAATAGAGTTAGCAGACATGTTGAGGTCTGCCATGAGGATACGTACTCTAAGAAACACTATATTTCTATCAGTATGGGTCCAAGTGTTGTGTCTATCTGGTGCTAGGCATGAGTACATAAAGGTGAGTTTTGATAGTATAATTGTACTAGATAAGGGTGAGGATACCACTGCTAGCAGTCGTCAGTGGATGACCCAATCAGAGTAAGTTTATGATAATAGTAGATTCCAGAAAGATAAGAGATTAGGAGACCTAGTCTATCAGGACGTATTGTAGTAACTATACAATATTCTCGGTGTCTGCTCTGTAAGCTGCAGATTACAGTACCGACATGGGATTATTGTGTAGAGTTGCGTGCATCCCCGTGGTGCTCCATAATGAAGGTGTTTGCAGATGGCCTCTGTTTTGGTACAATTATGTCAGAACAGAGTTCTATATCTGCAGAGGAGTTGGGAACTCCTAGTTAGAGATATAGAGCTAGAATATCGAAAGTTCACAGTTAGGTGGTAACTAGAGTCAGTGACTCGGTTACCTTAGCATGAGCTAGAGTTACATCAAGAGTTGCCATCAGACCAAAGGTTGCGGATTAGTTACAAAGTAAAGGTGACACCTATAGAGTGAGACCATCTGGTCTTCGGTATGAAATTTTGGATGGTTTTTGTAGTATGATAAACGTTTTGCTTTGAGCTTTGTGAGAATAGTATACCTTGTGTGTATCAATAACGTGGTAAATGTAGTACCTTTGTTGCAATAAGTTAGGGTATAGTCCTATCTTTTTAGAAGAGATAGAAGGTTATTACTGATAGTGATGACTTATGGAATAGTATCCTCGATGGGATTGTTGCGTAAGATAGAGAGTTGTTAGCTCATGTGTTCTGGAGAGGATACAAGTTCCATGTAGGAATCATAAGATATAAGATCAAGATGTATGTAAGCCTTTAAATTGAATTACGGGTTTGGATACCTAGTATTTTAAGTTTTAGCTAATTAAATGGATATGAAAAATTAAAGTTGCTACAGATCCCCTCCCTAAGGTAGTAGGGGGTAGTATGTAGTCCAAAAGGGTAAGAATAAAGATAACGCAGGAGAAGTATGACTGCTATTTCCTAAGTTCATTTTAGCTTCTTAATACTCAAGACAAAAGTATACTCTAAATAAAGTAAAAGAAAGAGGACAAAAGTTGAGGACAAAAGTTAGCATCAATAAATCATATAATATGTCTATATATCTGTATATATATATATATATATAGATGGAGTGAGGTTCAAATGCAGTAGGAGAGATAGCCTGAACGCTAGTGGAAGTTTAGCTAGGGTAGTTAGAGGATCAATTCTAAGTAACATTGAGGTATAGATGACGTGGTAGGGAGAGTGTAAAGGTATAATTTTTTGACATGATAATCAGGTTCAAAAAGAAAATAGAGCTAAAGAATGGAAGAGTGAATGTTCAAATTTGGGTAAGATAAAAAGAGTTGGCTAAAGAATAAACTGGAAAAATATATTAGGATAAGATTAGGAAGAATAGAGCCAAGATACTGAGGAGATGAATGCGGTTCTAGGAGGGGTAAACGAGATAAACAAAAAAAAAAGAGTAAGGATAGAGAGCGTAGAAAAGGATGGCATTAGGAAGAACATTGTCAAGTTATGGAACCCAGAGGTACAGGACTTAGAGCAGATCATAATTGATGTAGTGTTAGGAGCCTGAACCTAGAGCTTAGAGTTACAGGATCTAGATTAGACATTATCTATTTTCTACCCCTAAAGTAGGATAATGGGGCAATGACATAAGAACCCTTTTGGTTGTTGACAGTATAATGGAAATTAGGTGAGGTGTGCGACCAAAGTAGGTAGTAGCTATTGAGCGTGCTGTGGTAACTTGAATTGTATTGTCAGATAAAGAAGCAAGATCAGTAGGAGTAAGCTGGATAAAAGTCAACATAAGGGATTTAAATATGCAAGATGAGGGATAATGTCACAGAGGCTTGATGTTAAAATTTAAAATGGTGAGACCTAGAGTCTAAAATTGGAGTTAGACAGATATTTTTAGCGTGATCGATAGGATAATTATGTAAAAAAAAAGGAGTAATAATAAATAAATAATAGTATGATAATATGTAGCAGAACGGTAGTCAAGTTCAAAATAGGACAATATAGGTATAGGTGTAATTATAAGATATTGAGAAGAACACAGATTAGAGGAGTGATTGTTGGTAATATTGGAGTAGATCTGAAAGAATCTGTGAGTGCTTTTAACTTCTAGAATATAACCCAATATAAGGAGCATTGGACAAATAATAATAAGTATGGAAGATAAATAGAGAGTAAAAAGGAAATAGTAAATTCTAAGATGATATGTTAGGCAGGACAACAGTATAATAAATGGTAGATACAACTGATATCTTGTAATAAAGCACAATAATTACAAAGAAATAATGAAACTAAAAAGGGAGACTAAGGGGTATGAGCTAAATCTTGTTTATCAAACAATGGTATACCATAAATGGTGGGAGAACATTTCTCATTCTTTCCAAATTAGCTCGTGTTTCGATTCTAGAAGATTATGTTAAGAATAGAGGTCGTGTCAAAGTGACCCAATTAATTGAAAATTTGATGGGCGTTAGTACATATCCAATCTTTTGAGGTGAAAATGACGATAATGGAGTACCTAATGTTAAGTATGAAAGAATGATAAGAGAGGTGACAGGAGTTAAATCGAGCTAGTTACCAGGGCTTACAACCCTTTTGAACTATAAGCTGGAGGAAGTGCTATTTGTTAATGAGTTATAATGAATGAAATTGTTGCTAATGGGAAAAGTTGAGGCTGAAGTTGGAAAGCTACGGGCAGTATATGTGATTATATTAAGGAGAATGAGCACGTGAAGTATCTTGTTCGGAATTAAGGCATAGCACATATTTTCCACAACCGTGTTAGTTCAGATGGAACTTATAATTTTTGGGGCTCCTATCCATCTAGGATGAGCAATTTCCTACTAAGGCTAGTAGGGAATTAAATAATGTTCTGATAGTTAAGTTGGAAAAGGGGATACAAAAAGAATTTTCTATGGTTAATTACAAGTGTTACATAAGGTGAAGAATGTGCTGGTAGGAGTAAATCGTAAGGTTAGAATTCTCAAAATAATGGAACTAGTAATCAAGATAAGACTAAGAAATAAAATGAAGATGGGATGGACATCCTTGAAGGAAAAGGTGTAAGGGTGAGATAGGACTAAGATTAAGGAATAAGTACAGCAGGTTAAAAAGATATCAACAATAGCATAAATAGGAAAAGGAAATGGATAAGATCCAAAGGACAGGAAGAAAGCTCGGTAAAGCTAGTTATAATGATAAGGATAAGAAGGAATAGGTATGCTAGGAACACACTAAGAGATGTTTGAAACAAGTTATTATGAGATGATAGATTAAAGGAGTAGTGGAGCCTCGATTTAAGTGCCAATGTGTCAGAAGTAGGCCACATACTAAGAAGCTTTAGGAAGAAGTCTAGATATTTCCATTCCAGAGAAGGAGTGGGAAACGATAAAGTTGCATTAACTGGGTTATCAGGGAAAACAAATACATTTATCCTATAAGGGAAGAGACCCAGTTTACTCTCTAATATTGATAGATGGTGTAGGGTACGCTTGGCCCTTGGAGCGAACTCTACCTGACTAGTTACATAAGATGGATAAAGGTTAGTCTAAGTACTTTAGTAATGATATAAATAGATTGGAAATTTGAAGTATCATGAAAGTGAGAAAATGCACAGGTACTAACCGTTGAGGTCAAAGGACAAGTAAAGATTTAGAATAAGATGCCTATGATAGGTGCTACATAAAACATCTTATAGAACATTGTACGATAAGGAACATAAGTCATGTCATTGGGAAACATAAATTATTGAAAAGGAAGAATAAGGAAAAAAATCACTAAGAGACGTGTTAGGACGTAAGCTAACCACCAAATTGATTGAAGTTATGAGACGTCAAGTCAAGAGCAACGATGTATAGCGAATACTTGAAATGTTAGAAAAATGGCCTATGAATAGTTATAAGATAAGAGCATCTCTAGTAAGAGATGATAATAGTTAGGACACTACAATAAAAATCAGAGAGCAGAGGAATGTGATATATAACATGCAAAGAGTTTGGAGAATAAAGCGTTTTAACCCTCTTTGCTTACCTGCAGGAGTAATGCTCGCACTTGTACTAATAATCTTCTTTCCTTTATTCCAGGTTTATTCGAAAATTTGAGAACGAATTTTTCTTAAGGGGGGATAATTGTAATGATCTAAATTTTAAAATACAAGTTTTAAAATTTTATATATGATATTGAAATATTAATTTAATAATATTCACCTAATTTATAATTACTAAATAGTCCAATTTTAATTGAAATGGTTAGTTTTATACATTAATATTAAATCAATTATCATAATATAGTTTAATTAAATTGTTATTAATTTTATACATATTATAATAACTATATTTATTATTATTATTTTCTTTGTTGTCTAATCATACAAAAAATTTTATTTAGAACCCAATTGAAATGAATTTTGAACCTATTAAATTATACCTAAAAAGCATTATTTATATATTATTATTATTATTATTATTATTATTATTATTATAAATACAAAAAACAAAACCTTCATAACTGCGTTCCCCCCCCCCCCCCCCTTCACGATCTCCCCCTCCCTATTATTTTCTTTCCCTTATTCTCCGGCAAGGGCCTAAGCTAGTTGATAGGACAACCACCCAGTGGCCATCGGAGCTGCTCTAGACGGCGAGAGGTGGCGGCAACTCAGGTCGGAGAGAGAAAGAGAGAGAGAGAGAGCGCTTGAGTGAGTTGGAGGCCAACTCCGACCACTGCATAGTCGAACGAAGGTGGAGGACCCCAGCGAACCTTCCTAGACGGTGAGCACCCCAGTTCCCGACCAAGCACACCGGAATCCATGGAGTTTTCCGGTAAGATCAAGAGGAGAGAGAAAATATTGTGCAGCAAGCATTCCGGTCATTTTTCCGGCGATCCGACCGTCGGATTGGAAATCCGAGACCACCGATGGACTCAGGACGGCGAAATCTTCGAGATAGAACCTGTCCCGCTCCAATCGGACACCGTTTGAAAAAAGCGATAATCGGACGATCTAGATCGCTTGGTGAGATTTTCGAAATTTTTTGATTTTCAAAATTTAAAAATAATTTTATGATAATTATTGGGTTAAGTTGGCTCAAAATAAAAATATAATATTTTAATTTAAATGATTCTTATATGTATGTTGGGCCTAAATTATGGGCTTAGTTATGGGTTTAAGAACAGTAAGACTCACTACGGATCTTGAGCGATTTATGCCGACTCATCTTCTAATGCCTGTTCGGCTCATAGGTTGGATCGTGACACCTTGTATAATTAGGAATTATATTAATTAAAATAAATATTAATTAATATTATGTCATATTAAATGAATTAATTTTGATCTATATAGTAATCTTATTTATCAAATAAAATCTCACATCAGATACAGAGGTCTATGAGAGAATATAGAGCTTGATTCATTGGAGGTGGTTGACGCAATCTTGGCCCCTATGGTTTCTTCTAATGAATTGGGGCAGGTGTCGTGAGACTGTAACGCTGGATAGAAAGAAAATAATAGAAGGAAGAAAATTTGAGAGTAAAATAATTTTATTTTTTATTATTTTATGTTTAAATAAAGAAAAAATAAGAAGAGCAAGAAAATTTAAGAGGAAAATAAAATTTTTTATTCACTTTTACTTTTTATCTAAAATAGAAAAAAATGAGAAAAAAATATAAAATTATAAATATATTCTTATATTATATAAATTTTTATATCTTAACTTATGAGTAAAATTATAATTTTATTATTTATAAAAATATATATATTTTTTTATTATTATTAATTTTTTTATTTTTTTTATTATTTTTCTTCCGTCAAACCAAACATAATGTAAGTTTCTTTTAAGTCAGGGAGTTTGTTTTCTCCCGGTTAGTAGTCTTGCTAGTAGAATTTCTCATATTCTTGCTCGGAGAGCTCTGTTACATGCCAGTTCTTTTATTTTTTTGGTTGAGTTTCCAAGCTACATCAAGATTTCTCGGTAAAAAATTAAATTTACATATATTTAACGTTCGTAGGTAATATATAATTTTGAATATATTATTTTCATTTAAATTAAAAAAAATACTATTAACATTTAATATAATATTATTAAAAATTGAAAGCTATTAATTTAAATTATACTATATTGCACTTGTTCCTCAAAAATTTTAAAATTTAAATCACATTGTTTTTTATTTTAAATCTCCAATTATGTAATTGCGAAATTAATTACTTCAGATTTTTTTTTTTGGGCAGGTTCAAGATAACCCTTGTATTACGCCTTGACCAAGCACCGGACCAAGAAAATTGATTCTCTGAAACGTCACTCGGAAAAACTGTTCCTAAGAGGGTCCCACATTATTCAACACGCCAAGGGGTAGGGTCCACTCCCATCCTAATTGTCGTCGTCAGACCTAATCAATCATCACAACCGTCTCCTATACTTGATTGATGGGTAACAATCACATCAAAGCGCTGGTGTTACGACAAATTGGCAAAACCCTAGTATGAGCTCCGGCCTAAACAAGGAATCTTGTCCTTTTTAGGTTAATTTAATTTAATTTAATTAATGTGGTTGACGGGTTTTTAATCCAACGGTGAATGAAGCCCACTTTTTCAACAGACGGTGCAGATTGAACAACCGGAATCTAGGGGATTGCGACGCCGCCGCCAAGTATTCCATACTGGCCGGTGGGGGCCCGATGTGTATTAGTCTAATAGAAATTCAAATGACGATTAATTAAGCTTTGATTGAAGAAGATAATTAATGATTCATGACTCACGAGCACCAATCAGCCTGAAGGCATCTTAGATTGTCTCCATTGCCTTGTTTTCGCAGGTCAAGGACAACGCGTAGCGAGAGTGTATGCCACGAAGCACTGGTATCGCGTTCCAACGTGGGAATAGGAAGAGATTAAATTTTTAAAAATTAATACTATTAATTTTTATATCAAAATAAAAACAAAAAATACAATAATGTATGAGTAATATCATGTGTAAAATTGTATAAAAGAAAAATAAACCGGGATTAAATATCCAATATTATATAATTTGAAATATTTAAATTGATTGAGGATAATAAAATTTGAAATGTTTAAATTGACCAAACATATCTATTTTTTAATTTTTAATTGTTATTGTTATTATTATTTATTGAAATTTATAATTTTGTTAATGTGCATTTAGTTAATTTTTTAATTAAATAATAAAAAATATTATTTTAATTATATTTTTTAATACTAAGTGAAAAATAAAAGTAAATTTGTGAATTTAAGAGAGTATTTGATTATTAACAAGACATTTAAAAAAATTTATTATTTTTATGAACTGAACAAAATGCCACCAACTTATGTAGTTGGGCCAAAAGCTTTCACAAGACAAAAGAACATCAAGGTTAACAAGTTAATCTCAAAATGATGCATTGCCTTTACTAATTATAAGGTAGATATTTTATATGTAATTTTTCTAAAATTGAGAAACCAGTAGCTTTAGGAGTTTTGTTTTAATATTTGAGTAAGACTGCAATGATAAGAAATATGTATTTTTTTTTTCATAAATATATTAAAGTTTAATTATTTTTAAATCGAATTTATACAAAAATTATTGAGTTAAATAGTGATAAATTATCATCGAGTGAATGATATTTTTCTGTTGAATGATAAACTCAAATGCTCTATTGATATAATCGGATTAGTTAAATTAAAATAATTATTATTATATTTAAGTAAAAGTTAATCATTACACATGAGGATTAAATTCAGTAGTTTTTACATCATAAAACAAATGCACACTTTCTTAAAAATAGAGATTATTATAATTTGATAGAATGGATCCTTCACATGAAATTTTAACACGGAGAAAGAATGAAGTTGTGATAGTCAGAATTGAAAATAAATTTAAAAATTATTTTGTAAAAAATATAAATTTTTTTATGAATATATTAAAATTTAATAATTTTAAATTAAATTTATAAAAAAAATTATCTCATCAAATAATAATAAATTATCACAAAGTGAAGCATGACTTTACTATTTATTTTTTCAATATAATTATTTTTTTAAATTAAAATAATTATATTTATATTTTATATAAGTGATTTATTTAATATTTTTTATGTTAAATTATAAAATTTTATACTTCATATTTATATTTTATCTTTGTTTAATAAAAATTTTCTATTTTTTAAAATATTATTATTTTTTATATTATTTAAAAATAATTTAAAATTATTTTTTTAATATTTTATAGTTAAAATATATATTAAATTTAACATTAAATAATAATTAATATATTTTAATTAATATATTTAAAATATATATTTTTGAATAACTATAGAACCAATATCAAATCAGTTCTTTAATATATTAAAATTAATATAAAATTAAAATTAATATATTTTAATCATAAAAATAAAAATAAATAAAAATTTTAAAATATTTTTTAGTAATATTTGAAATAATATTTTTTAATATCAAAAAATATTTTTTTTAAATTTAAATTACTAACAAATATAATAATTTTTAAAGGTGAAAATTAAAAGCAAAATGCGACGCACTCCATTATTTCCGAGCAGGCATCTCTGGGATTTTTGGTGTTTTTATCCGTATTGACAAAACTACCCCTCATTTTCAAGAAAACAGAGGACAACTGACTCGTACTGGAGCCTTGAATGCCCAAGGCGTAAGGTGCGGTTAGGCTAGGACCACAACGAGCCAAGGCGTTCACTTTTCCACACTAGCTTGTGGCCCCTAGACACATGGCCACTTAAACAAACTTGAGGGCAAAACAGACCATTCACACGCATTAACCAACAAACGCAATTTATGGGCACTGTCGCCGTCACTGTGCTTAAATTTTTAAATAGGGAACCAGCGACCCCAAAAACTTCCAACTGCCTTGCACCGCAGCTGTTGTACCCTCAACAAATTACCGTTTTATCCTACCTGTCACGACTAATTTTTAAAGATATTTTTCCCATACTTGTATAACAAAATTCATAATTTAATCTTTTCATTTCTCACAAAAATAAATTAATCTTTAAATTATTTTTATTAATAAAAGTCTATATTAATTAATTACAATCAAAATAGTTAATTTAAATATAAAATTAAATTATTATAAATATTAAAATAATATAAATTAAATTATTATAAAAATTATAATAATTTTAATAATAATATATTTTTTTATCTGTATTCACGTACTCTATTTATTTATAAAAAAGGCACTTAAAGGAGAAGAATTGAGTGTTTTGGATATGGATTACGAGCGACTTGGGAGTAAATTAATACAGTAACCAACAACTCTGTTTTAAGGGGCAGTTTGGTAAATTCAACTGATACAGTATTCTTCTCTTTGGTACATGATTTTGTTTGGTTTCTGTTTTATTTGGCTTCTGGTGGCCATTCATTCGCTCATTATCAGCTGTGCTTGTTTTCTAAGCTTTTTCTTTTTCTAGGGCCCCTGAAGATCGAAAGCTGAAACTTTAAAAAAAGAGAAAAATCGCAGATGATTTCTCTGCTTTCTCAGATATGGAGTTCGATTCCTTGACTATCACAGCTCCGCAACAGCAACTGCAGCTGCTGCTCTCCATGTGCTTCCCCTGGTAACTCTATCACTCTCTCCATTTTCGATGTTTCCAAAACACCTGTTTTCGAAAGTCCCTTTTTCCTCCTCCTTCTTCTTTTTCTTCTTCTTCTTTACTCTTGTTTTTGCTTTGTCTTACCATATATTACGTTTTATTTAGTTATTTTCCTTGCATGTTCTTTTTGTTTCCTACTCTTCTTCAGCTATTCTTAAAACTATGATTGATGTTATTTGATTTTTTTTTTTTAATTTTGGGTTTTCGATTGCTTGCCTGTTTCTTTCTTATTGTTTCAAAAATGATCCTTTTTAGATACCGATGATTGGTTTGAGACACGATATGGAGCTTAGAACTGGTAGTTGATTTTATGATCAGCTTTGTAGTGGATGGACTTCGGTAGACAATCGATTTTATGACATTTCTGCAGTATCTGCTTTGGGGGGGCTTTTCCTTCTATTTAGTAATTGCTTTAAGGCTGTTTTTTAGTTAATATTTCAGGTTTAGCTTTAATTTATTAAAACAAGAATAGCTTCCAAATTTGTAGGAGCTAAAATAGGGCTTCATTTTTCCCCCTCTTGTTGAAGTGGGTAGATATTAATTTCATAGTGCAAATACTTTTGGGTGCGTTTCTTTATATTCTCGGATTTAGTGTTTAATGGAAAAATTGATTAGCTGCAATTAATTAGTTTTTTTTTTTAATTTAAAATTTGATGAAAACTATTAAAAATGGAAATTTTATTTAAAGTTTATGTGCCAGTGCAAAAAATGTTATTCCTACTTCTTATTTCCCATTTTGGTATTACGTTTGGCTCGCAAAAATATGAATTTTTTTTTCCTTTTTTGAATAATTAATTTTGCTTCCAAGTCTCTACATGATTATGTAATTTTGGTTCTACTTGGTTTCCGAGGAAATGGTGGAAAGTAGTCAAAATTGAGAAATTAAACTTTTCTGTGATTTCCTTATTCTTTTAGGTAAAAATAAGATTAAAGTGAACTTCTCTTTTGCAAGTGAGTTGATCACATTATTTTTGCAAGAGAGAAATTTACTTTACTCTTATTTTGGTTTCCTCGTTTTACTCTCTTTTTGTGTTCTCTTTACTAAATTTAATAGATCTTTTTAAGTTTGTTAATGTAGAATTTCTTGAATTGTAAATTGTTTTTGCTGGCTAGAGATAGTTTTAAGCCAACCTCACTTGTAATGCCATTTGATTTGGTGGTTTATTCAGGGGATTGTTTCACCAGGTAAAAGCATTCCATTTTTTTCTGGTTCTATCAAGTACCATTTTTTGCCTTGCTACATGTGGACCATGCTTGATGGATGGGGTGCAGAAATCCAAGGAGTATGATGGCTGTGGGGCCTGTGGAGATGATTGTGCTTTGGGTTTTCAAGATATTATTGTTGCTGATGCTAGATCAGGCTATGATGCAGGAAGTCCAGTGACTCACTTGAGTATCAAGAATATTTGTACCAATTCTCATTCATTCTGCTTTCCTTCAACATTGTCTGGTTTTCCATCTAAAGAGCACAAGCTCAAAGCTGAAGCTTTAGAAGTTTCTGGGAGTCCATCTGATAGTCTGTCTTTTGTGGGACCAACTCAGGGTAGCAAGGGGGCTAGTAACAGGAGCTGGTTTTCAGATTCTTGTATGTTTGAGTTATTAAATGGGAAGACTGTTTCTTGTTCTTTAAATTCCAAGGAGGGTGTCAATCAATTATCATCCATACAAAAGAGTAGTGCTAATCAAAATGATCTTTCTTCATGTAGAGATCCTTTACTAATTAAGAAGAGCACAACTTTTAGGTTGAACACAAACTCAGAGGTGACAAAATCTAGTCCACTTGACATTTCTTCATCACCCCATGTAGGAATTAGCCCTCCTGTACTTGATTGGGGACATAAACATTTGTATTTTCCCTCTGTAGCTTTCTTAACAGTAACTAATATATGTAATGACAGCATTTTACATGTTTATGAGCCATTTAGTACCAATTTACAGTTTTATCCCTGCAACTTTAGTGAGTTTTCTCTAGGACCTGGTGAAGTAGCTTCAGTTTGTTTTGTGTTTTTGCCAAGATGGCTGGGCTTGTCCTCCGCTCATTTGATCTTGCAGACAAGCTCTGGTGGTTTCCTGGTCCAGGTCAAAGGCTTTGCTTTGGAGTCCCCTTACAGGATTACTCCTGTTGTAAGCCTGGATGTTGCTTCTAGTGGACGGTTGATTAGGAATTTGTCTTTGTTTAATCCTTTCAATGAAAACCTTTGTGTTAAGGAAATAAGTGCATGGATTTTGGTTTCTCAAGGAAATATCTCCCATCACACTGAAGCATTCTGTAGTATTGAAAATTTTCAAGATTCTGACAGGACGAGCCTGCTGAGTGTTAAGGATTGGTTGGTTGTGAAGAGTGACCAAGTTGGTTTTCCATTGATGGCTATGAGACCTCATGAAAATTGGGATATTGGTCCTCATGACAGTGAAACTGTCATAGAGATAGACTTCTCATTTGAATCTGAAGCACAAATTGTTGGTTCTTTTTGTATTCAATTGCTAAGATCTTCTCAAGATAAGTCTGATACTGTTTTGGTTCCTCTTGAGATTTACCTGGATGGAAAAGTGGCATGTAATGATATTGCAAGTTCAGTTTCAGTTTCTCTTGAGGCTCTGGTATCACGTGATGCTAGTAACACTTTTGTTGCCATCTCTTTGAGAAATGAAGCTCCTCATGTTTTGAGTTTTGTCAGGATTAGTGAAGTTGCAGCAACAAAAGTTTTCCAGGTCAAGTACATGCAAGGCTTGCTACTCTTCCCAGGCACTGTTACACAAGTTGCTACAATTACTTGCACTCAGCTGCTTGTTGAATTCCATGATTCCTCACCTGAAATGTCCAATATTTATAAGAACTGCAAATTAGTTGTACAAACAAATGACTCTAGTAGTCCTCAAATTGAAATTCCTTGCCAAAACATAATCAATATTTGTTTGAGACATCAAAAGGGTTCATCCATTGGATTTGACCATCGATCTGAAAAGGCTGACTCTAGCAACAGAAGGTCAGGACCATTGGGCATTAGCACGCAGTTGCCTTCAAGAATCATGGTATGCTCATTCTTATCCTTTCTTTTTCCAATTTGCGGCATTCTTGATGCGTAATGTATCTTGATTGGTACTTGATTGATGCATTCTTTGGCTTAAAATTTTCTGCTTCTATTATAGGCTTGGAATTTCTCAATGTAAGTGGAAATGGATAGGGGAAATTGTAGAAAATTCTTGAGGTTTGACTAATTATACATTTTGGTCCTCCCATTTTTTTAATATTCCATACTTTAATAAGTTAGTTAAGAGATCAAAATATTGGTCCTGTATTGGCTTAAAGTGCACCAAGAATGGTCCAAAGCAGTGTATTTTGAAATGCTATTTAGGACTTTACAAGCAGGAATGCCTGCACTCTGCTGCAGGCATGTTCTAGCATGTAAACATCTTTGTTTCTCTCCATCTCTCAGTGCTTGATAATGTTTAGTAGTACATGAAAATATGAGACTTAATTCAAAATTGGCAATTCTCTTGTTCTTCTCCCCTTAAATTTAGTTTATGTGAAGTTGAACTTGTTATTAGTTGTATAACAAACTCGATTACCTGTGCTTTGCGGCGGGTTGACGTAACATTCCTCTTCAGCTCTATTTTCATTAAAATTTCATATAAATAAATTCTTAACTTTATATGAAAGCCTCCTTATAATGAATCAATTTTGAATGATTACGCTTTATTTTTTTATTAATATACTACTGTTATGTTTCATTATGCTTTTCTTTCTAGTAATGTTTTTAACTAACAATTTGATATTTTTTAATCAAATATTCAAGGTATTTTCTTTACATCAGAAAGAAAAGACGTTTAATAAAATATTCCAGTTTCATTCATATTAAAAATCTGAAAGATATTTCATCCAAAAGCCAATTTACTAATTAATTCATTGAAGGAAATTCACTTATGAAAGACGTAATTAAGATAAATTATTTAATTATATTAATTAAATAACAAAATATTTCATATTGTAAAAATAGTGAAAAGGTAATGAAGAATGAGAGTGAAGTAGTAAGTATATATAAAAAGGTAAAGATCACTGGAGCAATGTTGTACTATTTTAGGATCAGTAAAAGTGTCAGCTCTTTTAGTATATTGGTATAATAATAATTTAATTGAATTTTTTACTTGCTAGCTAAGTATTTTTTAAAATCCATTTTTAAACTTAAAAAGATCATCTATCAAAATGTGATAATATTAATTTCACGAAATAAAAATTAGTTAATTTTATGTCATCATAAATTAAATCAATTAATGGCCTTCAATTAGTGATAAATTAAATAATCACATGTAAAACTAAGAACATGTAAAAATCGAGATATTAAATCACATGATCACACATTTCAGCTTTTGCTCCTTTTGATGTAATATAATAAAAGAGAAGATAAATGGAAAAGATGGCAAAATGGTACTTTCATTGTTTTTAGAAATAATGAAAGTGTTTTCTCTTTTAGCTAGTAGATTAATATGATGATGGTGGCAAATTCAATTAAATTATTAATTCTTTATTTCATCAACGTTTGCAAAATCAGCATTAACTTAAATTTTTTATTTTTATTAGTTATATCACCAAATATCAATAAACTATTGATTATTTAAATTGTTTTATTCAATTGAATACTTATTTAATAGGTTGCATGTTTATTTAAAGTAAAATAATGATATAAGTATTAAAATTTTGAATTTATTATGAAAATTTTAAAGTTTTTAAATATTTATTGTATACAATACATTTGATATTGAGCTGGAAATTAGAATTTAAATGTATTCATATATCTGTTTGATTCAAATTCATTCTTTATAGTATCACATAATATCTGAATATTAATTTTGTTATTTGAACCGATTCTATTAATTGAATGTGACCTATGAAAATGGGTCAACACATTTTAATAGTGCTCGTAATTGACACTTCTTATAAAATGGATTAAATAAAATGGATTAAATTAGCGATATTAATTTGCTTTAAATTAAATAGACAATGACAGAAACTTTTAGAACAAATTACAATTTATAAATAATATAAAATAATTTTTTTGATTAAATTAACAAAAATAAATTACCTTTATACAAATTAAAGTATGAACAGAGAAAAGCTTTGTTATAAATAATTAATAAAAATACGATAAGTGCATTAAATAACTAATATATGTATATATATTTTAAAAATATTATATTATACATTTTAAGCAAAAAAATTTATTTATTTATATAAAAAAAGCTTTGGTTATGACATTTATTACAACATTACATTAAATGTTATATATCTACAATAAAATGTAATTATTATTAAAATACCAATTATACCTGTTCATCATGATCAGGACTTTCAGATTGGAGGGATATTTTCTTGAATCTTATAAATGATGCTTTTGCGTAGACATGTGAACACGCTCAAGTGCCAATGTCCAAAACCATAACTTGCTTGTTACTGCATCACGTGTTCATCCAATCAAAATAAAGAGAAAAGGGCGAAATGGCACTTTCATTGTTCTTAGGAACAGTGGAAGTGTCACCTATTTTACATGTATATAATAATAATAATGCACAAAATTATATCATCATGGACATATGTCTTAATAATATCATCACAGACATATGTCTTAATAATTAGATATTGGTTTAAAATTGATGCTCACTCATGACAAAATTCTTTGGTTTATCCACGTTTCTCTATTTAAGTACTCCACTTCTACTGATGCATGTGAATGCATCTTCATTGACTCTTTCGAAACTTGCCTTAAAAACTCCTTGAAATTTCCCTATCAAATCCATGCTTGTGTTACACCATTTTTTTTCATTGATTCCTTGATTAAGCATTCAACTTCATGTTTAACACCTATAGCAATTTGTTTGAAATGATAGATATGCTTGAGCTTCACTTTTTTTTTTTTTTTTTTTGTGCTCAAGTTGTGAGTAAGAGTTCTTCAGAACTTTATTTCAAGTTAATAGGAGCATAGTTGAAAACGACAACTTCACTCTTTTTGTTTATAACACAAACAACACACTTTATTTTTCCTATATTTTCAGGAGCTGTTTAAAGGGTAAAATGGAAATCAGCTCTTTATAATCTTATTCTGAACTTAGTCCTTGACGTTCCATTTCCAAGATGCTTATGATCCCTATTTAGTTCTTTATTAGAGATATACTTTGAAATTGCTTCATGTGGGATATATCTGTTAAGTTATCTCTGTAAGAGAGCTATACACAACCCAAGTGTATTTTGTATGTATCAAAAAGAGGAAACAAATGAAATAAATTTCTGATAAATTGCAGAAAATAAAATAAGAATAATTACTCTGATTCTTTTGTTTTGGCTTGAAAATAAACGTGGCTATATATTTTCATACCTGTTTTGACGGCTTAATAATTAGTATGCGTTGTGTGTTAAAGCAAAACCTTTCACGGATCATTAAGAAACAACCTAATTGTTACTTCTTGAAATGTTTGGGGGTAACTTTGTCTATTTTGAAAGTTATGGCATTAAATTCTGTAATGAGGTTTTGTGTTGGCATTCAAATGTATTTTATCCTAAATTTATGTCTGATTTAGGCATTAGAACATGGGATTTTATTTAGTGGGGGTCTTATGCAATTTTAGAATCTAGGTTAAATTGAAGGGAAAATCCTAAAGGACAACAATTCAAATTCAACCAGGCAACAAGTGTTGGGTGTTGAAGAAACATCATGTAAACAAAATTAAGGTGATAGGGATGAGAATGATTGTGTGGAAATATGATAGATGACTGTATAAATGCAGGCATAGGAAGGTAAAAGTGATGACCACTGAAAAGAAGTTAAGAGAAGGGCCGCTGAGATGATTTGGGCATGTCCATCATAGATCACCAAATGCTCTGATACGCAAGGTTGAGCATTCTGAAGTTGCAGGGGAGAAAAAATGATTTACTTTCAGGATGATTTGGGGTGAAGTTGCAAAATAAAATTTAGTAGATCTAGACTTTTTACCCTAAACTATATGGGATGGGTAAAATGGTTCATTTAGCTGATCCCGACTAAACTCGAATTAAGGCTTAGTTTGAGTCAGAATATAGGGTTTTAAAGATTTCTGTTGAGCAATTTTGAATTTTTGTTGAGACTTGTGCACTAATGGGGGAAGTGATTATCTGAAGTGGAAGTCTATTCAGCAATTAGGACAAGGCTTATTAGACTGAACTAATCATAATCATCATCCAAACCCATGAGGTTATGAGCTTTTGATACTTGAACATAACAGTATTTGTGTGAAAGATTAGAAAACCATACATTTGGTAACTCTTTGCCACAACAAGGAGCTAACAATGATAAGTTATAGGAAACTGTGATGACAATGAACTTTTTCTAATTTTTACTGGTTTTAAGTAGAATAGTGAATTATTTTCATTGGTTGTCAAGATTTTAACTGTTAAAACTAGGAAAACTTTTCGCATAGTCAATAACGTACTGATTCCCCTCAAGTATATAAAAGGATGTGATTATACCAATGAGAATTTTCTTTTACTGTTCTTATTTTTGCTGTCTTCAATGCCTTGCGCTGTTTGATGTACATTTGTTCTTCTACCAAGGACTGGTCCCTCCTTTAAATCCTTTTGTTCATTGATGGACATTACCACTCTGCCCCTTACCCCTTAGAATTATTAAATATAAGAATTAAAGAAGGAAAAAGGATGGGAAAAAAAATTATATTTTTGTTTGAGAGAGTAATGCATTATTGGTAGATAAAAAAAGTGGTTTTATCAATACTACTTTAGAAAAATTTGTAGTTTTGTTAGAGAGAGTAATGCATTATTAGTAGATAACTGTTTTGGTGGTTCCCCATGTATCTAGTGCTATTATTCAACCAAATTACTGGAATTTTGGAAACATAATCTCTCCCTTGGTAGACACATGCAAATGCAGACACACACAAGGGTGTGCATAAACTAAATGCAATTAGTGCATGCTTCTGAATGTGTGTTCATCTGCCTGTATATGTGTCCTCTCAGATGCATGCAAGGGTGCATGTCCCTTATGTGATGTGTGTAGTGGTTCCGCGATGATCTGCAACTTGAATCTCAATATTTGCATGCTATCAGTCAATTTCTTAATCTCTTCTTCCCCTTCTCATTTGACTGCTTCATGATATTTTGGAATCTATGTGTGTATGATAACTAGCATGATGCTATGGATTTATATTGAAGGCATTGGAGACTGTAGAAGCAGATGAACTTGTTCTGGAGAACTGGAAATCTCATGGTACCAAAAGCAGCATGTCTGTGCTTGATGATCATGAAGTACTTTTCCCAATGGTTCAGGTAGGAACTCAACATTCTAAGTGGATCACCGTAAAGAATCCTAGTGATCACCTGGTCGTAATGCAGCTCCTCCTTAACTCAGGAGAAATTATTGATGAATGCAGGGGCACAGATGGTTTTGTACAGCCCCTTTCATCAAGTAGTTTGGTTCATAATGAGTTCAATACAACTAGTTATGGGTTCTCAATGCCAGAGGGTGCACGAAGAGAGGCCTATGTTCATCCTTACGGAAAAGCATCTTTTGGGCCAATTTTCTTTCGTCCTTCAAATAGATGTCAGTGGATAAGTTCTGCCCTGATAAGGAACAATCTTTCTGGTGTAGAGTGGTTATCTTTGAAGGGAGTTGGAGGATCACTTTCCCTTGTCCTGCTTGAGGGGTCTGAGCCTATTCAGAGCATAGAATTTAACCTTAACTTGTCATTTCCCCTAAATATTTCTCCTCCAGACCTGGTATCTCACGTGGAAGAGACCACTTATGCTTGTTCTCAGCCACTGTCAAAAGAGCTGTATGCCAAAAACACAGGAGACTTGCCTCTTGAGGTGAAAAGCATTCAAGTTTCTGGAACAGAGTGTGGGTTGGATGGGTTTACGGTTCATAATTGTAATGGTTTTTCGCTTAAACCAGGCGAGTCAACAAAACTTCTGATATCATACCAGTCTGATTTTTATGCGGCAATGTTACAAAGAGATCTCAAACTGACCTTGAGTAATGGAATTTTTGTGATACCCATGAAGGCAAGTTTCCCTTTATACACATTCAATCTTTGCAGGAAATCAGTATTCTGGATGCGATTGAAGAAATTCTCTGCAGTGGTGTTTCTTTCTGCTTCTTTGATGTTCCTGATCTTTCGTTGCATATTTCCCCAATTGACCAATACTACAGTGAGAAGTTCAGGTAAGTCAGCTTGCTTGGATCTTAATCAGAAAACCAACAAGTCATCTGTGCCTGCTGAAATGGATGGTTTGTTAAGATCAGTTGCAGAAGGCAAAACCTCAAAGCAGGCGGCTGGTTATAGATATCCTGATAGTCAACGTGGAGGCCCAGACCATGGGATAACTGTTGAGAATGGGATGCCAACTCTTGAAAATCACAAAGCAGTGCAATCTTTGCTTTCAAAATCTGTAGCAGTTGAGAATTCTTATGCTCTTGAAGCTTCCCAACCTTATAACCTTACTGTCAGGATTGGAAAAGAGAACGGAAGAAGGCGAAGGAAGAAAAGGGGTGTTGCTGCAGGTTTAACAGGACTGTTTGAAGTCTCAAGTAGTCAAAGTGGGAATTCCACACCTTCATCCCCTCTATCTCCTGTAACAAATGCGACTCCTAAGCGTACTTGGTCACCATCTCCTGACATGGACCCTAATGAGGCAAGAAATCCATTTGTTCAAGTGGCTGAACAACAGGGTGAGCAGGTTCAAGTGGCTGAATCTACTTCCAAGGCATCTGTATT
Organism: Hevea brasiliensis; assembly: GCF_030052815.1. NCBI lineage: Eukaryota > Viridiplantae > Streptophyta > Magnoliopsida > Malpighiales > Euphorbiaceae > Hevea > Hevea brasiliensis. Next base: position 95,781,723 of record NC_079502.1, read on the forward strand.
GGAGCCCAAGGTTTCTTTAAAATGGTGCAGTACTAATTGCTTCTCTTCTATTCCAGGGGAACTCTTAGTGCCAAGAAAAACTAATGGCAAACCTGTTTCGTTGCCTTCTGCCACTTTTCCTTCTGGTGATAGCGCTGTCCCCAATCTGCTGTACTCTTCTTCTCCAGCTTCAAAATCTACAATTGCTCCTCATGTTCGAGCTCCTGGGCCCAAACTTCATAACCAGAAAAAAGTAGAAGAAAAGGTAGGGGACGAATATAGGTATGATATCTGGGGTGACCATTTTTCTGGACTCCATTTAATAAGTAGTTCAAAGGATGTAACAACCATGGAAACTGTAAAGACAGAAAACAATTCCAATAGCTTCTTTGTAAGGGGTCCACAGGCCCTTGTGACAAATTCTGCACCAAAATATGTGAATTGCGATCAAGAAGAGGAGGAATGATAATTTCACCAAATAATTTTAAATATCTTTGTGCCTCCATATATTTATATAACTTGCTTTTTTTTAAGGTTCAAAAAGTTTTCTTCAATCTCTAACGATGTGAGACATTGCAACTTTTTATGCGCATGTGTGGTGTATACTGTAAATGATTGCTTTCGAACTTTCTGTTGCAAATTCTATTGAAAGAGTTACCTAAATATTGTTTTTTTTTTTTTTTTTTTTCATTCTTGCATGAAAATAGTTACCTAAAATTTTGTGTTGGCCTGCTAGTCTCTTACAAGAAAAATATTTGTCATTTTCTTTAGTTGGTGACAGTAGTTACTCTTCTTGTTATTTACAATAAAATGATTCAGAGGGGAAAATAGAAAGCAATTGTTACAAATTATATAACTATTCCATCTTTAGCAAGCCTGATCCATTGCTGCTAAATTACTAAACTACTCAAGGAATACTTACGCTTCTTAGTGTTTCAATATTTTATTATGCGTGTGAGAAATGCTGCCCTTCAGAAAATATGCCTATTTCCAGTGTATTTTCTTTTACTGAGCAACTTGTGAATATTGCAATTGATCATTTATTGCACAGGAGTAAGCATCAGAAGACTTGTTATCATTTAACTTTTGTTTGTTGAGTTTGTTGTTGGTATGGTGACTCTTCATTTTTAATCTGTTCAAAGCTGACTGCTGTTCTTGAACAGTTCAAAGAACATATTGAAGTTGAGATGATCTAATGTGCTGGTGCTGGTACTGGTTGAAGAGGATGTAAAATGAGACCTCAAATCTAGTTTATGAATTTAGAGTTACGTTTTTGTTTATAAGTGCATTTGTATGTGATGCTATAGTCATGAAGAAGGTTTACTTGTGGTGTGGAGATGATGGAAAGCAACATGAAAACTTTCTATGATCTTTGAAAAATCTAGTATTTCTTTTGGTCAAGCTTTACCGGTCTGAAATAACCCTATCCATAATGAAGCTTTGGAGTGGTGGAGCTATTGACAACCAGGATTTATATGCTACAACTGCATGTAGGAGGTATTATATTATCTAGTATTTACATGGGTTGCTAAAGCTATATTTGTGTGGACATGCTTGTTTATATATGAATCCAAGACATGTCAATGATTCATTTTATTTTAAGAAGAGAATATCTTGTGGATAATGTAGTTACTTTTGAACTGTTGATGCGTGTAGCTCTAATTAAATTAAAAGGCCTGAAAGGATCGTATTACAGTTAAGACAGTTGTTGGTCCATAAAAATGTTTGATTTTGACCACAGAGAAGCGGCCAACACCCAACAACAATTGGCGAGCAGTATTGCAAATAATGATTATTAATTATTTAGGTACTCTCTTCTGGGTTTGTTTCTCTCTAATCAAACCAAAGGTATAACCAAGCCTATCTTATTCCAATTATCATCACTAATTGGTGGGTTGTGGTCTCATTTAGGATTGAGCATTCGGTTTAAATCGAACTGAATTAAATTGAATCAAACCGAATTTAATTATGAAAATTGAATTATATATTTTAAAAATCGAATCGAAACGAAATTGATGAAAAATCAAATTGAATCGCTCTATTTTGATTTGGTTTAAATTAATTGGTTTTTATTTTTGATTATTTTTTAATTTAGACTTAATTTTCAAGTTATTTGCTCTAATTTTAATGAACCTAATATATATATATATATATATATATATATATATATAATTCATAAATTTTTCATAAAAATAAATCAATTCAAAAATTGATTCAATTCGATTTGAATATATAAAATTACTATTCGGTTCGGTTCGGTTTAATTAATTTTTTTCTCTTCAAAACTGAACTGAATCAAAATAATCAAAATTTTTATAATATAAAATTGAACCGAACCGATTAAATTTTAAAATCAAAATATTTAAATCGAAATGATTTAATTCGATTCGATTTTTCAATTTGAACTGAAATCTGCTCGCCCTAGTCTCATTTTGTGTTATTTTAATGCAATCTTTTCTTCTGATGTGCATATTTGGTTGGATTTTCAGTTCACAGATAATTAATATGTATTAGAAGTGGTCCAATTAATCTTTTAGTGTCCGGTGGACCACATCATCATTTACAGCAAATGAGGACCGTCTCGTCATCCTTTTCCCTTGGGAGTTCCTCTTTATAAGGCTAACAAAGGCATACAAAACAGAAGTGGGATGGCTGCTTTCTTGTACACTAAATTCTCTTTTAGATCATATTAATGGTAACATGATCATTTATTGTAATCGTTGGGCTAATAATTCAGAGGTCAAATGTTTGCCTAGAAGGTGACAATCCTCACTATCTCTTTATGAATTTTTAAGAAATATAAAAAAAATGGTCATTTATTGTAATTATATATTAAATAAAAATGGCCTAAATTAATTAAATAAATTATATATAATAAGGGCACAGAAGAAAGAAGACTTCAGATTGGATCATTACAAGGTCTTTGTTTCCATATAAGCCACACACGCACGAAGAACCAATTATTGGGCATGCCAGACTTGCTTGCAGATCTCAACTGGGACTACATCGGGACACTTAGCCTTACATTTTATTTTTACTCCAGGACGCCCTTTTTTTTTTTTTGTCGGAGGTAGACAAACACATATATGGCTATGGCAGTTTTAACAAAATCCTTAATCCTATATAAATCACATATACATGCTGTCCACAATGCATGCTGTCCACAACTGATGTAAAATCCGAAGGATCTTTGACAAAAAAAAAAAAAAAACTATAAAATTTGTGAAACGGGAATAATTGGATTGAGCCCAAGTGACAATTTGTTATGGATTTTGGTAGGACTTTAATCTTATTGAGTAGGATAAATTATACTAACCCTCTCTCGGTTATTTCATTTCAATTATTTAATTTTAATTTAGTAAAAGAAAATTCAACTTTAGCTTATGCAAATTTAATACGTTTTCACATTAAATTAATTAATAATTATTATCGATAAAATTATTTTATTTTAATTAAATTATTAATTATATATATTATTTATTATTAATTAATTTTAACAATCTGAAAATAATAATAATAATAATAATAATAATAATAATAATAATAATAATAATAATGTTAATGTTAATGTTATAATGTTAATCTCTCTCTCTCTATATATATATATTCACAAGAAAATTACTTAGTTTTTTGGTTTTTACTTTGAACATAAATTTTTTTTAACTCATTTTCTTAGGTATTCAAATATTAGAATATGTAAAAAATATTTTTCTGCAAAAATAAACGAAGCCTACGTATATAGACCATCTAATTAAATTACATATATGCTCAACTCAACTCAACTAAGCCTTTATCCCAAAAATTTGAAGTCGGCTATATGGATTCTTTTTCTCCACTCTAAATGATTTTGGGTTAAATCCTCGGAAATGTGTAATGCTTCTCGGTCATGTTGTACTACTCTCCTCCAAGTCAGTTTAGGTCTATCCCTTCTTTTCTTTCTATCCTCTACCCTAATGTGCTCTACTTGTCTAACTGGAACATCCGTATGTTTACGCTTCACATGACCAAACTACCTCAATCTCCCTTCTCTCAACTTATCCTCAATTTGTACCACTCCTACATCTAATACTCTCATTACAGACTTTATCTAATCTAGTATAGCCACTCATTCACCTTAACATTCTCATCTCCGCAACTCTTATCTTAGACACATACAACTCCTTCAGTGCCCAACACTCACTACCATTTAACATGGCCGGTCGTATGGCTGTACGATAAAATTTTCCTTTCAACTTATTAGGAATCTTGTGATCACATAAAACTCCATGGCACGTCTTCACTTCAACCATCTGGCTTTAATCCTATGACTAACATCCTCCTCACATCCCCCATCTACTTGAAGGACTGAGCCGAGATATATAAAGTGATTACTTTGGGATAATATCACTCCATCCAAATTAACTACTTCCCTATCACCAGTTTGGCCTTCACTGAACTTGCAATGCATGTATTCTATCTTCGTTCTACTTAACTTAAAGCCCTTTGACTCTAGAGTACTTCTTCAAAGCTCTAGTTTTCTGTTAACTTCTTCTTGCGTCTCATCTATCAGATTTATATCATCTGCAAACATCATGCACCAAGGGATACTCTCTTGTATATGTTTCATTAATTCATCTAAAATTAATGTAAAAAAGTAAGGGCTTACAGTTGAACCTTAGTGTAATCCAACTGAGATAGAAAATCTTTTGTGTCCCCTCCCACTGTGCGCACAATAGTAGTTGCTCCTTCATACATGTCTTTCAATACTTGTATGTACCTAATAGATACCCACTTTTATTCTAACACTCTCCATAAGACATCTCTTGGAATACTATCATAAGCCTTCTCCAAATGTGTAAATCTTTCCTCGCATCTTTATATTTCTGCATCAAGCTTCTGATGAGAAAGATCGCTCCCATAGTTGAATGACCAGGCATAAAGCCAAATTGATTGAGAGAGATAGAAGTATCATGACGTAGTCAATGTTCCACGACTCTCTCCCACAACTTCATAGTATGGCTCATGAGTTTAATTCTCCTATAGTTGGAGCAACTCTGTATATCTCCCTTATTTTTAAAAATAGGTACTAAAATACTCCTCCTCCATTCATCAGGCATTTTCTTTGAATTTAGAATCTTATTAAACAATTTAGTTAACCATGCCACTTCCATATCTCTCAAACACTTCCACACTTCAATTGGTATTCCATCGGGTCTACAGGCTTTACCCACTTTCATTCTCTTAAGTGCTTCCTTTACTTTTAAAGATCTAATCCTTCTAGTATAATTCACATTCTTTTCTATTGATCTATAGTCTATATTCACGTTATTATCATTTTGACTATTATTACAGAGATTATCAAAATAATTTCTCCATCTTTCTTTAATGTCCTCATCTTTCACCAACACTTTTCCTTCTTTATCCTTAATGCACCCAACTTGATTGAGATCTTGACATTTCTTTTCTCTCCTCTTTGCTAATCTATAAATATCTTTCTCCCATTCTTTAGTTTTAAGTTTCTCATATAACTTTTTAAAGGCTTGCGCTCTTGCTTAACTAACTACCTTTTTTGCTTCTTTCTTTACTATATTGTACTGTTCATATGCCTCATTATTATCACACTTAGGTAATTTCTTATACCATTCTCTCTTTCTCTTCACTGCCTTTTGTACTTCCTTATTCCACTACCATCTCTCTTTTGAGGGTGGTCCATGTCCTCTATACTCTCTAAGTATTTTTCTAGCTACTTCTCTAATCTTTGATACCATCTGTATCCATATATCATGGCCTTCATATCCAACTTCCATGCTTCGGACTCAATAAGCTCATTTTTGAACTTTATTTGCTTTACTACTTTTGAACTCCCACCACTTTGTTCGAGCTACACTATTTCTTCTAACCTTACTTGAATTATTTCTAAACTTGACATCCAAGACCACTAACCGATGTTGACTTATTACAGCCTCTCCCGGAATGACCTTACAATCCTTGCATAGAGCTCTATTTGTCTGCCTGGTTAAGAAGAAGTCAATTTGGTTTCTATGTTTCCCACTTTTGAAAGTCACTAAATGTGACTCTCTTTTTATAAAGTAGGTATTTGCTAGTATTAGGTCGTATGCCATAGCAAAATCCAGAATGCTTTTTCCCTCCTCTTTTCGGTTGCCAAATCCAAAACTTCCATGAACATTCTCATAGCCTTGCATATTAATTCGTACATATCTATTCAAATCGCCACCGATGAAAATATTCTCTTCATTCAGTATGCTTTGCATTAAATCTAAATTACATATATGTTAAATTTGAAAATTTTACCTTAATAATCATAAGAATGAATTCTAGTTAAGAATTGGTTCATATTCCTAATTATGATAATGTAATTGTAGGTACTCTCTCAATTGGGTATTATTGTATTAAACATATGGTGGCATTAATGCAAGAATGAAGAGGAAATGGGAAATTATAGAAAGGTGAGCAAAGGTGGTGGAGATTAGTAACTAATTCTTTTCTAAACTCAAATAAAATGTCTGATGAATGGAGGAGGAGTATTTTAGTACCTATTTTTAAAAATAAGGAAGACATACAGAGTTGCTCAAACTATAGAGGAGTTAAACTCATAAGCCATGCTATGAAGTTATGGGAGAGAGTTGTGGAACATCGACTACGTCATGATACTTCTATCTCTCCCAATCAATTTGACTTCATGCCCAGTCGTTCAACTATGGAAGTGATCTTTCTCATTAGAAGCTTGATGCAAAAATATAGAGATGTGAAGAAAGATCTACACATGATTTTTATCGATTTGGAGAAGGCTTATGATAGTATTCCAAGAGATGTCTTATGGAGAGTGTTAGAACAAAAAAGGGTATCTATTAGGTACATACAAGTGTTGAAAGATATGTATGAAGGAGCAACTACTATTGTGCGCACAGTGGGAGGGGACACTGTAACACCCCTCACCCGTCTACAGTATAGTCGAGCAAGGTTCGGTGCCGGAGTACCCTATCCTATCTTGTAATGTACAATATTAATTTAATTATCTATTTAATTATATTATCTTACATGTAGAAATTTTTTTTTTTTATCTTATTTCATTTTTATGGAGACCCAGACAGAGTCTCCTCTGTTTTATTAGTGCATGGCGGATTTTCTTATTTACTTGTTAAACAGTCCATATTCATTTCATGTGATCATAATACTCATAATCATTTCAAATAAATAAAATACTTTATTTCATTCATATAAAATCAAATACAATAGTTACAATTTTATTTACAATCACAAAATGATTTACATCATTTAATTACATACAATAACCAAAATGTAAAATTTAACTATACATGAGCCCTACCAAAATAACAGTCTGAGGTGACAATCTATACTGCAGCAGATCTGATCAAAGTCCTATCTAAGCTCTACTACAGTTGCTGGTGATCTCCTGTACCTATGCGATGGAAAAACTAACGCGCTAAGCATAACGCTGAGTGGTGCATAAATTGAAATAAAAATAACTAAATAATTGAAATATTTATTTCACGTATAACTTTATAAGGAAATATAAATTTCATGAGTTTATAGTCTTTTACATGTTTATAGAACTTTGGTAGCAAATTAAGTTAATCAGGATCTTTTCTGTTCATTTATTCCATGTGCAGTCTTATTACTTTTATTTGTGATCTCTTCATGTAATTATTTAAAAGTTAAGGTTTATTACTGATATCTGTGCCCAAGTAACCTATAACAAACTATAAAGACTGGATACACGAGAGTATACTAGTTAAACATCCGTATGTCTAACATGTATACATTTGTCATGTCAGGCACAAGGCCAGCGGGCAGGCATGAAGCCAGTAATACAATTAGGCACAATAGCCAATGGGCATGCATAAAGCCTGTAGAACAATCATATCAGACATATATTGTCTATCAATGATTATTTCTGTGGGCAGTACTGCAATTGTAGTCCCTAATTGGTATATCTGTCACACTCTACTCCTCGTAAGATGTAACATGATCCCGTAATACACCTAATGAACCACCGAACTTCGCCTACCGGTAACCCATTAAATATACTACAAGGGATTTTGAAACAATTTCCGTTCATTTTTAAATTGGTGGGTAATTTTTTCAATGATATTAAAAAAACCTTTATTTAAAGTCCAAATATAAATCAAATTTTTAGATATTTAAAATCTCCGTAATTTTTACAAAATTTTCTGTAGAGTGCTGTCTGTATTTTGAGAAAACAGTTCTTCAAAACCTGAAAAGAAAGACACTCCTAATATTTTTCTCAACCACAACTCCATTATTCAATTTCATTTCACAAATCAGCACAAGCAACTCAATACACAGTTTAAATTAAATCAAACATTGAAACATCTCATTAAGGTAATAAAATTAATATCTACATTCATGAGAGGATTAAAAATTTAGTAGTTCAAAACTTTATAAGTACATAAAATCTCAAGATAACCTTATAATAATTTGTATTTGATTACAATCCAAAAATATATTACAAAAGAGTTGGTACAACTGCTCAAATGAAATTACATACATATAATTACAGAATTACATCAAAATTTAATGCACAAAGGTATACCTATGATATATCTGAAGATAGTCTTACTGCGTCTTTCAGTAATTTCGCTCATCTGCTTTATATTTCCTTTCACCTGCGACAGCATACAAAGCTATCGCTGAGTGGTGAACTCAGTGGTGCACAAACTAATAATTTAAAACTTAACACAATTTATGTTTTGACAACTCATAACAAATAAAAATTTAAAATTTCTAAATCCTTCAAAATTCATGACATTCAAAAATTAATATTTTCATTCATGCAAATTATTCATTTGAATAACATTTTGATCAAATACTAACTATTTATCTACATTTCTTTTAAATCATGAAACAATACAAAAATTTTGAATCATTGACAAATTATTTATTTCAACCACATTTTATCAAACTATGCATAATTTAAAGGGCGTTGCCAACAATTCACACAGTTGGACCCATGACACAAAATTCATAATAGATGCTGTATTATTCACCACGATATTTTAAACTCTCCCAATAACGAGGCTAAAAGGGATGAACAAAGACTAGCTACTATATATGAGTACTCATCTAAACTCTTCCCCAACTGGCAAGCCAGAGAGGAAGGAATTCACCCCATCTAGTGGAGGAGATATCTCACTAGACAAGCTAATGGAATTCAAAACATATTGCCATGTCAACTGTGGTTTCAAATCATATTCAAAACAATTTCTATTTACAAAAGTGTTTACAAACCATTAACATATTTAATCATTATAAATTCATGCTCAAGGTTGGCAACACATCAAACTTAAAATTTACAATCCTCAAAACCATGCAATAAATTCTTAAATGCATAAGAAAATTTATATTTAATTTATATAATTTCATTCAATAAGTTAACATTCTTAACACAACAAAAATCATAAATCATACAATAAACTTGTTCAAATCAAGTTGGAAGTGAAAAATAACAAAAGAGTTAGTTATGCACAAACCTCTTATCTAGACTTGTCTTGATTCAATTCCTTCTCCTTCCTTGGAGGGCTCCTTTCCCACTAAAACACATAACTAGAGTGTTTCAATATCTATTCAATTTATTTCTAATAAATAAATTCAATAATTAAATTTTTGTACACTTAATTTATCCCATAAAATTGAGTCCTTTGCACTTAGTGTAATTGTGGTTACTATTCATTTGACAATTTGGTCAAAATATTGACTTTTTCATACTAATTAGATATGCTAATCTAATTATACCCACATACCACATTTTGAGTCATATTTTTTATTGGCATTGATTGCCAAATTCAATTCAAAGCCTATTAGGGTTAAATATCAAAATTTTAATTTTGGGTTACTTGTTTGTACTATTCCATTGGTCTATCTACAGTGGAAATTTGGCTAAATGTCCCTCATCAAAGTTGTTCCTTATTATTTTATCTTTAATTTCCTTTTTGAATCACTCCATTTAAAGTTTTATAGCCCAAGATATGGCCATTTGAACATGGCTGGCCGGATTGGTCTAACCCAGATTTTTGGGCACCTACTTTGGTTCTGGCAGTTTTGGACCACTAACTTTAGGTGACAAAATGACTGGGTTATGAGCAGAATTTGGGTTGGTTTCTTCATGAAAGTTGTAGTGCTATGTCATACCTTTCCAATGCCACAAAAATCAGGTCATTTGGATCTGTATAGGCCAAGTTATGGCCAAATGAACAAACACTATTCATTTAGTCATTTTAGTACAGTGGTAGTGCATTACACCCGGGTTTGACCTAATTGTTCACTATCCTAATGTCATTTTCTGGGCATGGTTCCTAAATGAAAAATGTGCCATTATGTGTCTATTTTCATTCTCAATTGGCGTCACACTAATTGGAATGGTAAATTTTCAGTTTTAGTCCCTGAAAGGGACCTAGGTCAAGCTGCCAGAATAGTGACCCTAACCAATCCGAATTGCAATTTCATTCTACCAATTCAAACACACCACAAATGGTCCCAATTGACCATTTTTAACCTCAATTAAGGTCATTTGCATCAATTGACAATTTCCTCCAATTTTTCTTCCAAACTTCAAAGTTCAAGAACCCTAAATTTTTGAAATCAATCAATTCACTTTAAATTCAATGTATAATTCACTTAATCCACCTCAAGTAAGCTTAATCTCACGTCCAATTTAACTTAAGCATACTAAACCCTAATCCTCTAGAGTTGACCGAAATTTACACTTCTTCAAATTCTTTATAATTACTTTCATTTCTTACTTATTTGATTACATCTACACTAGTTTACAAGGCATACATACAAAATAAAGTGTAATAGTTACTAACCTTTCTTTGATTTTCACCTCTTCAATTTCCTCTCTTTTCTTCCTTTCTTTTCTTCCTCAATCTCCTTGCCTAGTGTAGATTGGAAGTTTTTTGAGGGTTTAGGGTTAGAATTTATGGGACAAAACTAAGTTATAAAGCTTAAAAAGCTTGTTAATGGAGGAAACCATGGGAAGAGAGAGGTTTGGAGAATTTGGCCGGCTGGAGGTGGAAGAAGGAATGAATATTTTCTTTTAATTTTTTGTATTTTTATGTCTAAATGAGTTGAATTTGACTTGGTCAAAAAAATTGGATAATTAAAATTTAATTTGACATCAGGGTGAGGTCACCAAAATGATGTAATAATCCATTTCTTTTCCCTTTTTCTTTTTCTTTAAATTTTCCTATAGTTCTTTAATTTAATTGTCGATTTTGAAATTTTCATTTCTCCTATTTTATTGGACAGTTAGGTCAGGAGTCACTTCTACAGGTGAATTGGCCAAACTGTCGCTCGCCGGATTTATCTGATTTGCAAATAATCCGGTATTTCTTCCAGAGTACTGACCTAATTATTTGATCTACTTATCAACTCTTTTCTGTGATTTCCTCTTTTCCATTAGCTTTGCAATAGTCCTTAGGACTGCGGTGTCACAATTTACCGCTCAAAATTAGGGTTAGAACTGACCTCGCAGTCACTTCCTGATGCGATCACCCATCGCTGTGACCCTCGGCTCATTAACTTTTTATGCTCTGTTTTTCTTATTTATATTTTACCTTCTGGTAATTACTATTAATTTTTTGTTCAGGATTTTTCTAGGTGATATAAGTACATGTCTAGACATCTTGACTGTCCGGACAAACACCGGTCACCGAAACAGTAGAATGCATAGACTGCTTAATATAGGGGTGTTATAATACCAATTGATCCATGCTATATGAATAAGTCTAGGTGTACTTTGGGCAAATTAGTATTATTAATTACTTATGATCTTATCATTTCATGTCATATACTATTTGTGCTTTATAGTAGTTTCATATCAATTTATAGTGGGAAAATAGGTTCCCCCTTCATTTTCATGTAGCTTATACATTTAGCAATTTATTTAGATAATTTACATATCATGTATCAAATAATATCTTGAACCTTTCTTTAGTTTCAGATTTTGTGTCTTATCTTCTCCTGGCAAATTGGCCAAGATTTGGCCACTGTTTGGCTATACTTCCTTCATGAAAGTTGTCTCTCTATGTCTTGTCTTTGTTTTCCTTTTCAAATCATGTCATTTGGAGTTTTAGAACTAAAGTTATGATCAAATAACCAAAACTGGTTCCTTAACTCATTCAAGTTTCAGAACCAGACAGATTCTGGAGTCAATATTTTCCTAATTATTTGGATATGTTACAGCCACTTTTAGGCCTAATATTCTCCATAGAAGTTGTTTCTCTATGTCTTATGATTACTCAGAATTTTGAATTACAATTTTTCAGATCTTGTAGAATTAACTATAGCAAATTAACTGGCCTGGACTCAGGTGCCATGTGTCTACAGGATTCTAGGTTCAGGTCAGTGGATTTGACTCTTATTTTAGGGTTCTTACACTCAAATTTTGAGAAAAGTTTCTAAATCAAAGTTGAAGCCCTATCTCTTAGTTTTCCAGAATAGTTTGGCTCATCCTATTTGGGATTTTCTAGTGAAAGTTATGATATAAAATCTGTTCAAGGGTCAAGTGGTAGTTGAGGCAGATTCCAAGATTTGGTGTACTAATTTGTTCTAACAATTTGACTTAGTTCCCTTAGATTCTGGGTTCTGGTCAAAACATCAATATTATAGATCTATGTCTTATATAACTTTTGGCATTAGTTTCATTACTTTTGCAATTTTTTAGATCAAGTTATGACATTTTTACCAAAACTGGTCGGGTGAGCCTAAGTCCAACAAATTCTGGGCAGACTGGTTTTAGACAGTTTTGTTGATCTAAATTTTACTAACAATTTGACTTGGTTAGAGGCAGATCTGGGTTCTATGTTCTTCATGAAAAATGTGCTCCAATGTCTAACCTTTCCAATGATTCAAGAATTAGGTCATTCTGACCTTCCTAGTGTGAGTTATGGCCATTTAAACATTTACTGTCTATTTGGTCATTTTTTTAGGTCCAGATTAGGGTTACCCAGATTCAAGTCAATTTTAGGCTAGGTTCAGGATAGTTTTTGAGCATGGTTTCTTCATGAAAAATGGGGCATTATGACCCTAGTTTCATTTTCAATTGGCCTCATACCAATTGGAGCAACACAACTCTATTTATAGTTCAAATACTACACTGGACTCATAGGTCTGAATTCCTGCATAAAAATTTAACACTCCCAATTCAATTTCTCCCAACTCCCAAACTTCAATTGGCATTCATCACACTTCTAATAGTCAACAATTGGTCTCAACATCATCAATTTCAAGTCATACACAAAATTCCTAATATGGGTCAAAAACCCTAACTTCAAATTTTCAATTAATGCATAACACATGTATACTAAAATGCTACTCACATCTTCTTATTAATCAACATTAGTGAACACAATTATAGTCATTAATTCATCAATTTCCCATCACTACCATGGCTGCCAAAAATTCATCCCTTCATGTACTCATTATTTTTCTCAAATTTTCATGTAACATCAACTTATTTCAACTCAACTTCAAAGATTTAAGAAGAAGGAAAGGAAAGATAGGCACTAACCTTGATCAAGGCATGTCCAAACTTATAAAAAAACTTCCATATTTCTTTAAATTTTTGCTGCCTATAGGTTTCCCAAGGTGCAAGATCAATTTTTTGTGAAGGGAGGTATGGGTTTTGGGGTATAAAAGAGAGGGAAATCAAGCTTGGGAAGGTTGAAGATGAAGAAGATGAAGTGAATTTTAGGTTAAGTTAATTTCTTTGTCTCTTATATATATATATGTTTAAATATAATTGGTTTAAATTTTTTTAATTATGTCATCTTATGTCATGCTTACATCATAATCCATTTAATTTTTATTTCTTTCTTTCCCTTTTCTTTGCCCTTTTTCCATTCTATAATTCATAATTTTAATTTATTTTTAATATTTTATTCTCTCTCTTTTCACTTGGCATTTAGATCAAAATTCAACTCTAGGGTTTGAAATGACCAAAATGCCCTTCATTATGCTCATCGGGTTATTTTCGGTCTGTACCAATAAATAAATTCTCCTAAATTTTCTATGACATTTCTAATGTCATTTATATTTCAATAAACATTTAATTAAGTCCTAAAAATTATTTCCTACGGTTCCTCACGAGTCTGGGGTCAACAACTATCTTCACAGTCGCTTTGCCTTACTGTTACCCATCGCCGTGACCCCGGCTCGTTTGACTCATTTGCAATTCACTTCTTTTATTTTTCCTAAATTTTTCCTTAATCTTTACTTATCCTTCTTATGACTCCTCACTCTAGTTTAAATGTAGTTCCAGTCATCCTGGCTGTCCGGACAGACATTAGTCGTCGGAACAGTAGAATGTACAGACTACCTAAAGGGAGGGTGTTACAGACACAAAAAATTTTCCTATCTCAGTTGGATTACACCAAGATTCAGCTGTAAGCCCTTACCTTTTTACATTAGTTTTAGATGAATTGACGAAACATATACAAGAGAGTATCCCTTGGTGCATGATATTTGCGAATGATATAGTTCTGATAGATGAGATGCAAGAAGGTGTCAATTGAAAGCTAGAGCTTTGGAGAAGTACTCTAGAGTCAAAAGGCTTTAAGTTAAGTAGAACGAAGATAGAATACATGCATTGCAAGTTCAGTGAAGGCCGAACTAGTGATAGGGAAGGAGTTAGTTTGGATGGAGTGGTACTGTCCCAAAGTAATCACTTTAAATATCTTGGCTCAGTCCTTTGAGTAGATGGGGGATGTGAGGAGAATGTTAGTCATAGGATTAAAGCCGGATGGTTGAAGTGGAGAAGCGCCATGGAAGTTTTATGTGATCGCAAGATTCCCAATAAGTTGAAAGGAAAATTTTACCGTACAGCCATACGACCAGCCATGTTATATGGTAGTGAGTGTTAGGCATGTAATGCCCCCCCCCATAGGTAGTCTGTACATTTTACTATTCCGACGACTAATGTCTGACCGGATAGTCAAAATGTCTAGAACTACACTTAAACTATAGTGAGGAGGCATAAATTGAAGAAATAAATGTAAAGAAAATATAGGAAAAAAAATTTAGAGAATTTATTAATTTGTATAAAATAATAAAAATGACCCGATATGCATTATGAAGGGTATTTTGGTCATTTCACCCCCAGAGGTGAATTTTAATCTAAATATCAAATTAAAATTTAGAGAATAAAATAATTTACATAAATTAAAATTTATGAAATAAATTAGAAAAATGAGAAGAGAAAAGAAAAGAAAAGAAAAGAAAGGAAAAGAAAAGAAAAGAAAATGGCTTAGGGAAATTTAAAAAAATAGAGTACACATATAAATATATATATATAGCCATAAGAGACAAAAAGCCACCAAACACCATCTTCTTCTCCACTCTTTCTCTCTCTCTCTCTCCCTCAGATTGCCACCGCCCCTGGTACCTCATTTCCTCCATTGTTGTCAAGCTTCCAAGCTTGATTTCCAAAGCTTCCACATACCAAAACCCATAGCCTACTTCACAAAAAAATGCTCCCCACACCCTAAGGAAGCTATAGACACCCATTGGAAGTAAGAAAATTGAAGTTAGGGAAGCTCAAGTAAAGTTAGTGCACTAATCCCTTTTCTTCTCTTTATTAAACATGAAAAGCATGTTTAGCCAAGCATAAATATCATTAAAATAAAAAGAAAATCTAAAGGAAAGAACTCTTGAATTTTTGGCAGCCATGGAACTTGAAGTTTGTTGCTTTTAAGTGATGAAAAATGGTTCCATGAGAATGTGTGATGAGTTGAAATGTTTGGGTGTTTGATTGTGTAGTGTTTGTGAAAATTTAAAACTTTGAAAACTAGGGTTTGTGTAAATGCTTGAGGACTTGGGGTAAATGATGAAATTGACCTATTGAGTTGAGATTATTACTTATAGAAGTGTATTGCATGCAAATTGAAGTAAGGAAGTTGAAGGAATTGAGATGTTGGGAGTGTTCAATTTTCTGCAGGTTTGGACTCAATGAGTCCAGTGGGTTTATTGACCCATAACTAAAAATGTGTGACTTTAATTGGTATGACGTCAATTCGAGGTGAAAATAGACTCAAGATAGCCCATTTTTTATGTAGACACCATGCCCAAATTTTGCTAAAATCATAACCAATTCTCTGCACAAACCAGGATGACTAAACACTGAAACCCAGAAAATGACCAAATGAATAGTACGTGTTCATTTGGTCATAACTCTCTCTATACTGGTCCAAATGACCTAAAGTTTACATCAATGGAAAGCTTAGACATAGGGCTACACTTTTCATGAAGACTACTTGACCCAGTTTTGCCTCTAACCAAATCAAATTGTTAGCAAAAGTTGAGTCACTAAAATTGCCAACCCATAAATTGTCCAAAATATTGTTCCTTTGGATGCTTGACCAGTTTTGGCAAAAATGCCATAACTTGGTCTCCAAAGTTGCAAATTGAGTGAAACTAGTGCCAAAAGTTTTATAAGACATAGAACAACAATTTTCATGTTTTGACCAAGCTCTAGAAACCATTGCATCCTAGGGAAAATATTAGCTAAAATTAGGAATTGAAATCTGGAAAATGTTAAGTGGAACCCAGAATGCCATTTGATACCCGTGTGTTCATTTGGCCATAACTCCCACTAGGAAATTCCATTTGAGATGTACCAATATGATATGGAAACATGATACTTAGGGCTACAACATTGATTTAGACATCTTTGCTAAATTCTAAGTGTAAAGACCCTAAAAAGAGGGTTAAACATACTGCCCTGAAGTTTTGTTATTGCCTTTATAGGATTGAGAGTCCAGGTTAATACATTGACTATAACTCACTATACCAAGCTTGAAAAATTATGAAATTGTACCGGGGAGTCACTAAGACATAGTGGAACATATCTTGTGAAGGAACTTAAGTCTAAAAATGACCATAAAATGATCAAATGATTGGTCAAAATTTATTGACCAGGAATTGTAAATTCTGGACAGCTTAGAGGCAAAGGGACCAGTTATGGTATTTTGACCATGACTTGAGTTCTGTAACCCTAAATTCAGTGATTCAAAAACTAAAATTTAAGTTTTAACATAGAGAAGTAATTGTTATGAAGGAGGTGTGACTAAATAGACATCCTAACCTAGTCAAATTCCTAGATATATATAACACATCAAAATGAACCTAAAGAAAAGTTCATGAGAAAAATGCTATATATGATAATTAAAATACTCATAAGGCTAATTAAATATTAAAATGATATGAATATGTAAATTGGGACTAATGTCCTATTAATATGAAATTAATGGTATCACTGAACAGTATCAGAAAATAGTAACAATGAATAGTGCTAAAATAATTAAAAATATTTAATTGCCCATAATATACCTAGACTTATTTATTTAGTTTGGATAAATAGGTATATCAATTGGGGATTACAGATAGCAGTACTACCTGTCGAGAAAATCAGGAACTGACAAAATATGTCTGGTATGATTGTTCTACAGGCTATATGCCTACTTACTGGCCATTATGCCTACTTTATTTCTGGCTTTACAAGCCTGACAGCGAGTCTCGTGCCCGACAGCTGGCCTCGTGCCTGACAGACGTATACTGGATAGACATATAGCTGTCTAACCAGTATACATCCGTGCATCTAGCTTTTATAATTTGTTATAGATTTCTTAGGCAATGATAAAAATTAATTAAGACTTAAAATACAATAGGTAATCATAAAAGATCTCGATAATGTTAATTGCTTCCAAAGAGCAATAAAAATGTAAAGGACCCAGAAATTATGATTTACAGATATTATTTCAATTGTTAAATTATTGTTATTATAAATTATGCACCACTAAGCGTTATGCTTAGCGTGTTGGTTTTCCATCTCGTAGGTACTGGAGATCAGTCCTAGCGACAGCAGCACCGATGAGTACATCGATAAAGCTCGACCGGATCGCCCGTCGCAGTCACCTCACCGGTCTTTTGTATTTTGGTAGAGCCCATGTATAGACTAGTATTTTAGTTCATTATGTCTAGTCATGATGTATTTCATTTTGGACTTGTAATTAAACTTTGAGATTGAAATAAAAACTTGTAATTTATTATCTATGAATTTCTATATGAATGCAATAGATGATATTTCATTTTTAGATCTCATAAATAATTGTAAATGATATGATACAAGAGAATATGATATGGGAATGTATGAAATGAATATGTATATGTTAACAGGTAATTAGTGGAACCCGCCAGATGCCAATAAAACAGGGGAGGCTCTGTCTGGGTCTCCACAGAAATAAAGTATAAAAAAAAAATTCTACACATAGAATACATGTTTTAAATGACATCAAAAGTTTATAATAGATATGATAAAACAAGATAGGATGCTCCGACACCGAATGTGGCACTTCTTGCTCGGCTATACAGTAGATGGGTAAGGGGTGTCACAAGGCACTGGAGAATTCATATGTGTCTAAAATAAGAGTTGCGGAGATGAGAATGTTAAGGTGGATGAGTGGCCATACTAGACTAGATAAAGTCCGTAATGAGAGTATTAGAGAAAAGATAAGAGCGATGCCAATTGAGGATAAGTTGAGAGATTGAGGTGGTTTGGTCATATGAAGCGTAGACATTCAGAGGCTCCAGTTAGACAAGTAGAGCACATTAGGTTAGAGGATAGAAAGAAAAGAAGGGGTAGACCTAAACTGACTTGGGAGTAGAGTAGAACAACATGACCTAAAAACATTATACATTTTCAAAAATTTAACCTAAAATCATTTAGAGTGGAGAAAGAGAATCCACATAGCTAATCCTAAATTTTTAGGATAAAAACTTAATTGGGTTGAGTTGAGTTGAACATTAATTAATTAATTAGCACGTCATATATTGCTTAATTTGAACGTCATTAACGCTATTATTGCATTGCAGACTATTAAATCACATCCAATATTTTAGTACATGAAAAATTCTATAATGAAGTGAAGCATCAAATCCCTACAATCATCTTCTTATGATTAATTATATTTTAGCGAACTGATTAACTATCAATTAAGAAAAGGAAAAGGAAGAGGAGGAGAAGAGTTGGCAATGGTGCATTGGTGATGATGATGATGAAAGACTCCTGTTGTCACCTACTCGCTTTCCACTCATTTTCTGTCCATCCTCTCCCTCTGCTTTCTCTCTATGAAGAACAACACTATTTCATGCAAAGATCATGAAACTCGACCTGAATACCAAAACTGATATAGCAAGTTTAATTTATTATAATTTTGCAAAAAAAAAAAAAAAGGTTTGGTCTTTGTTTATTTTTGAAGAGGTGAAGTTTGCTTTTTTCTGTATCTGTTACCTCTTTCTTGGATGACGCTTTCTACCTCCAATCCTCGTCGTTTTCTACTTCTTGCTGTACCCTTATGTTGCTTTCTCCTCTCTTCTCACAGTCTTGGAGATTTTCTTTTTCTTTATCGTATAATCTTATAGTATGTAGTATAAAATCAACCTTAAACTCAGTGCTTCTATGCACTTAGAGCCGAGCAGGGAAGCAGACACTTGCCTCTAGCCACCCATGTCGGTTTCTGGGTCTCTTAGCATTCAAGTTTCCCGCTCTCTGAAAAAAAAAAAAAAAATCAAGTACCGTGGTTCTGCAATTTCCGCCCCACTCTTTCTATTTTCTTTTTTGGGAGAATTATTATCAGTCATCTTTTTCAGGTTATAATTGATCTTGGTACATTGTTCCTTCGTTTTCAAGTGAGAAAAAAGATGAACATTGTTAATTGGTTTTCAAGTGAGGAAAAAGATGAACACTAGAGTCCGCACTGCTCTTCAGGCAATGAAAGCTCCGTTAAACCATGATAAAGTAACCACCTTTGCTCTCCCGTTCTTGTTTCTCTCTATTATATTCAAACAATTCTCCTGGTATTTGAACATGGGTTCCGGTAATTCTTTTTTCTTGGAAATTGATAAATCTAAAATGGGTTTTCAAGTGGAAAAATCGGCTTTAATTCCGCTACTGCTTTTTTAGATTCTGTTGCGTTGATTTTGCACACGTATTCTTTTGAGAAACTGGATTGTTTTTCTTTTAAAGTGTTCTTGCAGATTACAAAATTCTACTTCCATAATGAAAACAAAAAAAAAAAGTACGCAACTTTGGATCCAAAATCTGCATTGGATTCTTTCACTCATCTCAACAAAAGTATAGTTTCTGCTTCTGCTTTTGGTTTTTGCCTTTTTTAGCCCCTTCTTATTCCTAATTCCAGCCTGATTCTTCAATAATGTTTATTAATAGCATTTGTTATTGAAATTGCAAAGGAGAATATGGAGACTCAAGGCAACAGAGTAAAGGGTGCCCAGAAACCTTCTGTTAACCGGCGTCGATCAAACAGGGAAAGAAAATTGGCCTTGCTACAAGTTGTACTTAATTTTTCATTAAAAGCCCATTTACTTATGTCTTTTACATAAATATTTATTGCTATTTTGTACATGGGTTTTCAATTTGATTGTTATGTTTCCAAAATTTGCAGGTCGATAAGCTAAAGAAGAAGCTTAGACATGAAGAGAATGTTCATAGAGCATTGGAGAGGGCTTTTACTAGGCTTTTGGGTGCTCTACCTCGCTTGCCTCCTTACCTACCCGCAAATGTAAGTACAATTCCTTTTTTATTTGTTAGATCTCTGTCTCTTTGTGCTGGAGAGGATCAAATATCAATTACATAGATGGATTGATTCAAGAAAAGAGATGGGAGATGCCCAGATGCACCCTTCTATTGAATTCACCAATCTAATATTCAAAGTTCTTGATTCTTTAAACCTGTCATTGAAAGTGACTAATGTGGGCTCCTATTCTGTTATGTTTCAGACATTAGAGCTGCTAGCTGAAGTAGCTGTTTTAGAAGAGGAGGTTGTTCGCCTTGAAGAGCAAGTTGTGAATTTTAGACAAGGACTCTATCAGGAAGCTGTCTACATCTCCTCCAAGAAGAATGTGGAGAATTCCAATGATGTAATTGACCAGCCCCAACCTTCCCTTGCAAGACCAAAACACGCACGATCAAAGTCCCTCTCACATAATGAGTTCAATTCTGCTGTATTTGCAGCCAGGCCTCACCCTTCCCTCGCAAGAAGCACATCAAGTAGAGAGCTATTTTCCTCTGACACTGGTTGATCGATCAGTACATAGTTCCAATAGGCCAGCACATGGGAAACAAGCTTATGACAAACCCAATTCCTCTTCATTTCTTAGAGATGATGGACCAGGAAAGGAGAATCGTTCATGTACTAATTCTGTGAAGGATAAGCAATCTCCAGACAAGAAACCTGTAAAAATTGTGACTCCAATTAAGAGTGGATCAAATAAGCATGAATATGAGAAGTCCTTGGATCCTTTGAAGGTACAAATACATAACTAGCAGTGTTTTGGTAGAGAATTACCTGTGTTTTGGTCTTTATAATCGTCATATTCTATTTCTTAGATAGAGTGCAGATTAATAGAGCAGGAAAGAGCACAAGCAAGCTCTTCTGGCTATTCAGAGGATAGAGTATCAGAAACTAACATCACACTTACACCAAATAAGATATCTGAGGATATGTTTGCTTGCTGATAATTCTTATTAACAACATGTTTTAAATTTTTAACAGCATAATTAAGATAGCATATAACATAATAAATAATGTATACAATATCATGTATAATAGTGCTGTAAATTAGTATAAAAGTATTGTTAAAAACTTTAAGTTATGGGATTTATGGAGATCACTATATGCTTGCTTGCTGATAATTCTTATTAACAACATGTTTGAAATTTTTAACAGCATATAAGGAATGCTGTTAAAGCCTAAATTTGTTGTAGTGATTGCTGTTTAATTATAGTAAAGATGAACATATTTATCAGTTGTATTCACTTTGTGCTTATAATTACATTTAGAGGGGCTTACCCATCAGCAGAAGCTTGCTTTCTGGATAAACACTTACAATCTGTGCATGATGAATGTAAGGTTTCTCTTTATCCTGAATAAGGCCAAAGATTGATAACTTAATTTTGGGTCTACAAGAACTTTTTCTTTTTCCAATGATTTTGGACTTTATATAGCTATCTTTTTTTTTGTCACTATTACTAAAAAAGGACTTCACAATCTTCTGCAAAAATGCTAGTTTCCAACATATTTGTGAATCTCCACTGTTAATATTTCAGGCAATTTTGGAGCATGGGAAAACCAAGACTTCTGAAATGGTTGTAGCACTAATGCAAAAGGTAGGATGTATTTATCGTACTTTCTATCCATGCAAAATTTTTAATGTAATGATTCAATTTTTCTTTTGAATTCCAATGTTTAGGGTTTAACCAAAATGGATCTATTGCTTAATTCAATACTGTTTATCTAATTTCCTGTATATAAGATATTGGGTTCGGATGATAATGATTTTAATTTAGTTAATTCCAATTATGATCCTCAGGCAACAATAACTGTAGGGGGACAACTACTGAATGCAATTACCATTGAACATTTCATCTTGAGACTTCCTTATCACTTAAAATTTGTAAGTTAATTTCATGTCAACCACATTGTTTTCTCATTATGTCTGGCAAGCAGTGGATTGAATTTTTGTTGGAAACCTCTATTAGTCTGTACTAGTTGCTCTGCAATTTAATTTGGATCCGTTTGTTCAAAAATATAGACCTGTTCAAAAGCTGCGAAAAATGATGAGATGAAAGCTCGCATCATTTTCGGATTGGAGTGGTCTGAACCTTTGGTTACATTTGCTCTCTCCTATGGAAGTTGGTCATCCCCTGCTGTACATTTCTTTCTGTTTTAGGCTAGTTAGTTTAAGGGCTTGGTCAGCTAACTGTGTTCCAAAGATTTATTTTGAGCAAGCAATCTGCAGGTTCAGAGATCGGCTATGCTTAATTGAATCATGTAGCCATTATTATATATATATATTTCCAAATCAAGAATAGTCTTTATGATATACAACATTACTTTTTTTGGGGGGTCATGTGTACTTGTTGATTGCTTGAAGAAATTGCAGGTAAGAGTGTGTACAGCCTCTCATATTGAAGAGGAGTTAGAAGCAGCAAAGAGGGAGAATTTACAGGCAGCAGTTGGGATTTCAAGGACAAACAAGTTAATAATTCCTAAGCTATTAGATTGGTATCTACTTGACTTTGCAAAGGACATAGAATCGTTGCTCGATTGGTTGTCTACAGCTACCTGATGAACTGAGGAATGAAGCAGTTAAATGTCTTGAGAGAAGGGGAAGAGACCCTCTTTCACAGCTGGTACAAGTGATGCCATATGATTTCAGCTTCAGGTTTCTTTTGTACCTGTGAAAGATTTTATTTCTCTCCCCTTTTTTTTTCATATCCAGACCTTTCATCTGCGTTCTGGCGGGTCTGTACAGAGTTACTATAGAAATAGTACAAGTACATGCGTAGTCCTATCTATGTAAACAGCTCTAGAGGATAGTGTTTTCTTCAAATGGGTTTTGTGATTTTTCAACCCTACAGCAAGCAAGAAGTCAACCGAGAAACCTTCTCTGCCAAACAAATATAAAATTTGCAGAGCAATTGACATTTAAATTCATGCAGACATTACTTTAAAGGATATGGGCTATGTTATTTTGTTTTCCGGAAGCAACTTGACACGTTATGCTCCGATGCTTGAATGAATATGGCAAGTCAATAATAATGTCTCTGCCAATGGTCCAACGGTGAAGCTTTAAGGAGAGTCCCTCTCACAACATAAGGTGGGGTTAATAAATGTTAAAAAATTGACTTCCATTTCTGCTTTCCTACACCCTCCGTTTTCATCTGTTAGCCAATGGGGTATGCTTAAAATCAACAGAATTGACAAATTGGTTTGTCCATTGAGATATTCTAGTGTAGAGAAATAGCCAAAACAGAGGTAAAAGCATCTAAACTGAACGCTGGGATCCATTGGTTCATATAATTTACCAAGGCAACTATGTTGTCAGGACAAAGATCATATAACCAATTAGGATATTCTAATATCATGCTTTGTTTTCAAGACTAAAATGGCGGGAGGAAACGTAGGGTTTGAATCTCATCTTCCACAGAAAAGTGATTCTAAATAATTGATTCAATAAATGGATTCACAACTTTTCGATCACGGGTGCAAACAGTTAGAATCAAACAGTTTGGTTGATCCAATTCAAAATAAAATTTAATTTAATTTAGTCAATCGATTATTCTAATATTCAATTTTTTCATTCTCATCCTTCAGAAGTTCGAATTATATCTCCCTTTCAACATTCAAAGAAAATCTAAATTCCAACAAACAAACTTCAAACAAATCCCAATTTTTAATAATTAAACAAACTCATTTTTGTCCAAACAAATTAAAAAAATTAATAATTACAGACCCAAATTTTTGCCAAACAAATCAAATTTTCATCCCCCTCACGCAAGAAGTAGGGACTCGGTGGATGCACAACTTTGCCCAAAAACCTGCTACATCATCGTAGCGATTAACAAGCTTGTTCAAGTTCCTGCGGTCTATTCTGCTGGCCCCAAAAACCTGCTACATCATCGTAGCGATTAACAAGCTTGTTCAAGTTCCTGCAGTCTATTCTGCTGGCCCAGAACTTTCAATCATTTACAAAAGTAAACTCATGCCCAGTACGAATCCCTCCAATCTTCTCCAAATGCAAGCATAAAACCCAAATTTTCGGACTAAAATGCGGTAGCAGAGCCACAGAGGATGTTAGAATGATTAATTGAGGGTGCTAGGCAAATCGCCCAATCGAGGAAAGGGAGGGAATGTGACTGCCGATCTGTGTTCCGTCAAAAAGAGATAAAGGGAGGACGAGGCAAACAATGGCAACGCGATGGTGTTTTATAAACACTAACCCACTAACAGTGGGTTCTCCTAAAAAAAGGCAAAGATGACATCACTAGCAGACAAAAACCACGTCCGTCAAGCACCAACCTTTAAAATATGTATCATTACAATATATTATAATGAACAAATCGCTATGTTAAAGAAAATAAAGATGAACACTTCCCAACTTCATACGAAGCAACCCCATTTCAACAAACTACAGGTATTACATCATTTTCTACAAAATGGCAAGGGTGATGCTAACGATGTGCTATGACAAAACAGGAGGTAAAAATAGAAAGACAATATGCAATGGGCCAATGATTAAACAAAAATTGAAGGCACTAGAAAGAGCGCGAGAGAGAGGCAAAGGAATTAAACCGCCAACACAAACAAATCAATGGTACAGATATATACTGAATGGGCATTGTTGGTTTCCTCTCCACGAACAAGCGGCATGAACATTCTCCAAAGAAAATTCAACATAAATGACCAAACATAATCGAGACCAAATTTGCCAAGCTGTCTAGACTGGAGCAAGCAAAACTTTCCTTTACCTGGACCTCAGCCAAATGGAGAAGGAACAGGCCCTGGCCCTGCAAGCGCATCTGATCTTTTAATGCTGCCCATACCACAGATAATACATCCAGGTGTTGAGAGGGCAGAAAATTTGGCCCCACAAAGATCACAAACATCATATCCGATGGTCGACAAACGGCTGAGGGTCGCACCACAGAACTGAGAAGGGTCCTCCAAAGGATCAATTGACTTGTTGGTTGAACCCCTCTGAACACACATGTCAATCAGGCTTCTCAACTCATCCTGCTTGCTAGGTGGAGCTTTGGACAGAAGGAGCTCAAGCATCTGCTTGGAATAAGCAAAATTCTGCACCTCCATGTTTCGTTTAATGGCTGTTCGGATGCAATTTATTCGGTGCTTTGCCAGAAGAGGCAAAGAACCTAGATGTCGTGATAGTCTCGCCATCTCATCTTTTGCGCTCAGTGCACTTGGACCTTGTACTCTCTGTAGCCTTGCAATTTCCTGTCCAAGCAATTTTTGTATGTTAGTTTTGGCTAGGGACCCTGGAAGCCAGTGTTAAATGAAACAAGCAACTCACTAACTACAAACATTAAACCCAAAAAGGTTTAATTTTTAGTTCCACAGTTGGATTAAATTGATCCAACTTAATTTAGTTGTAGTTTGGATAATACTTATAGCACCTGAAGCAGAGTAACTGCTATCTTGTACTGAGCACAGATGGTTGCTTGGGCTTTAATATCAGCTCCACGAGAGCTATCCTTTGCCAATGCCAGGAATGCTTCATCAAAACATGATAATGCATCAGGAAGTTGATTCTGCTCAAGGTGAGCAAGTCCAATTTTGAAACATACAGAAGCAGCCGCTCCTCTGGGAACCTATTGCAAGCCAGTGACAAAAAGGAAAATGAGAAATGAACAAGGTAAGTGAGATCCCTAACATATCTTTCAGCTGACGATAACCATCAAATGTTGTAGATAACATGCTACATGGGCATATTCAATTCTACATTCAAAAGCCTAAAAATCAGTAACCTAAGGAAGACTCATTATGAGTGGTTTGGTTGGTTTCCACCAGAATGAATATTAGAAGATGACATAAAACAAAATGATTAAAAGACACATAGGAGATTCACCTGTCCAGGTCGCACAGATGATGGTGAAGCAGCAGCTTGCACAGGAGGTTTTCCTGAATCTACAGAATTTGGAACTCCTAGGACACTGAGATCAAGAGGTTGAGATGAAAGAGGGGCCCGGAGGGCCTGAGGGGCCTGAACTTGTGGCTGAGATGAGAGAGCAGCCTGACTGGTGGCTTGTGGTGGGACACCACCATCAGGAAGTCCAATGGATTCAAGTGAGACAGCTTGCTGAGTGGCTTGTGGGGGAACACCACCATCTGAAAGACCAATGTCAGCCACAGAAGGACCAATTGGATTAGGCATTACCTTGTCACTTTCAACTTGCTGAGAAGTTTGATCCAGTTTTGCAAGATATGTTCCAGGAGGAGGCAATGATGCTGCAACTTGGAAGGAAGGAATAGTATTTTGGAAAAAGTCCTCTGGAATAGGGCCAGCTGTAACACCCATACCCGCCATCATAGGAGCTGGTTGTGATACTGGTGCCGATTGTGTTAATGTGTCAGTACCAAATAAATCAGCAGCAGGTGAAGGAACTGTGGAAGCAGCAGGGGCACTTGCACTGGTAGGAGGGGGTTGGGATAAAATCTGATCAAGGTCCTGGGAACCAGTTAATGACTTTGTCCGCATGGGTGGACCTAACCCTTCACCAAGTTTAAATATCTTTGTTGCTTCTTTGATCTTATTGACATCTACTGTAGCAGAAGTAAGCGGTTTGTCTCGTATTCTAATTTGTAGTTTTCTGGCTTTCGAAGGTTCTTCCTCATCACTGCTGCTACCATCAGTAGCTGCACCATACATAGTTTTTTTGAATTCTTCTTGTGCTTTAGCCTGTTCATCAGCTGCAGATGAACTTTCATTTTGTTTAATAAGTGTTTCAAGACCCATCAAGGAATCAGCCTTTACGTTACCATCAGGCAATCCCTTTGACTCATTAGACATGGATTTAGACAACGAGTTTGGAAGTCCATTTGGCTGATTGTCACCCACAGACTTAAAAGCTTTGACCAAACTATCCTCCCTTACTTCAACAACGTTGCCTCTTCCTTTAATTGATCCCAGGTACACACCAATATGATCTGTAATAATGGCAGGGATGGTGCCATCGTCAGTCTTCATGTAAGGCATTACCTCTGCAGCCAGTTCCCACTGAGGTATACTTTTCAAACTAGTAGGCGTTTTAATTTCCCAGTTCCCACCACCCCATTCATTTCCTTTTGGAACCATGCTCTCAGCTGCAAAGTTGACAAAAATGCCTTGTGTCCACCCAGTAGAACGAACCCTTAAAATCCTTTCACAGTATCTCCTTAACTCTGGATCTGCACCTTCTTCTTCCAATCTCTGAGCAAGGCGTCTCATGGCACTAGGGTTAAGGTGGCATATGAACAAATCAAGCATGCTTTCATGATCTGCTATAACTTCAAAAGTTTCCTTTGCACTATCAAACTGGCCATACCTACAATTTGAAATTTTATTAGTTATTAAAGCAAGAAACAGGGCCATTTAACAAGAATAGTACACTCATAAATAAAAGAGAGAGCCATTACTCAGGACAGTTCTAGATGCCATGCTAAAATTAAGAGATCAGAATATGTGCATCTCATATAGCTCTATATATAAAAAATTTTTCTATGGTACATGACAATTCAATGGTGTGCAACTGTGCATCAGGATTGGCACTAAATAGACAAAGCAATGACAATCACAAGTTTAAATGACTATAAGATTATAAAATATTATTATCATCATCATCTTGTTGCCAAAGGTTCAAAATGCAGAATAAACTGCTTAAAGAGGTTCACAAGAAAATAAACATTTGCAATAAAAGAATTCCATACTCAGCATTCATACTCAAGAGAATGCTAGGTCATGTATACATCGAACTTCACAAGGAATAGCTGTTTTATCACACAATATGAAGTGTTGTAAGATGCATCTATAGAGTTTGGATGAATTATCAACATAGCAAGTATCAAAGCCCACATACAGCACTCAGCATTCCATACCGAGCATGATATCTAGCATGATCATTTAATAGTCTATGAAAATGATATCTTACGGATTCTTTAAAAAATGTTTGCCCGTCTACTACCTAACAATCAGAAGGTTACCATCCACCAAGAATTTGGAGGAATATAGGATATGAGATTTAAGTAGTCCAAGATATAAACTTCCACTGTTCGACAACATCAAGATGTAAGTGCTCAAGTACATGGATAATTCAATCAAAGCACAAGAGTTTTTTTGGCTTGCAGGTGTAAATGCACAAATGACTAAACACATACAAACAAAAAATGCATTTATCTGCTTACTTGATACAGGCATATCCCAACTGTCGAAACCGGTGGAACAACTGAGATGTTGGAGAACATTTTGGATAATCTCGAGATCGCAAGAATTCATCCTTCAATACAGATAAAGCAGTAGAAAAACGAAGAGCTTTGATAGCATAGGTGCCTCGCAACACCTACATTTATCATAAAATTCATTCAGAGACTAAATAGATGAAATAAGATATACGGGAAGAAAAATATCACTTTTTTGTCACCTGGGTGAACTGTGGACCTGCTTGGGACAATGAAACTGCAAGATCTCCACAAACAGGAGGACCTCTAGCAAGAATATCAAGAGATCTTGGAGTGATGCGCAAACTATCAAACCTTCATTAATACAAAATACAAGATAGGTCACATGTCACAAAAATTTGATGAACAGTTCCTACTTGATACCGCCAAAGCATGTAAGAGAAGTACAAAAGATTCCTAAAGTTTATGTACATTCCAAGATGAGATTTTCTTTCGTCAATTATGAAAGAGTTACATTTGACATGTATATTAGCAGGGGAAGAAATCCTTCATATTTATTTGGTAAACTAATTCTGACAGGTCAAGCTTCTGCTCAAATGTTTGTTGCATTGACCCAATAAGAATAGCTTCAAGGAGTCCAATGAAATTTTCTTTTCTTAATTATGAAGCAGCCACATTTGGCACTAAAGATAGCATGTGTATTAGCAGGGGAAAAACCTTGATGTTATTTGATAAAGTGTTTCTGAGAGGTCAAGCTTCTGCTCAAATGTTTGTTGCATTGTGGCAAATCCAATAAGAAGAGGTTCAAGGAGTCCAACAAGGCAACTCCTAATCTCCAACCCCTTTTTCTGTCTCGGATTTATATCCGTTGGGTTAGCAAGCAGCAATCGATCATTCAAAGCACCAATTAAAACTGCACAGAAACATATTATATCATTAAAACTACAGCAGAGAGTATAAATCATAAAACAGAAATTGAATCAGCAGGCTGCCACAATACCTTGCTATGATATTTAACAGACAAATTAATCACCGAAAGATAAACTATTTACCTGAATAGGGCATGCTAATAGAAAGAATGGTCCTCACTTTTCCATCCCAGCCAAGCACACTGACTGAAGTGGCAGTAGAAAAAAGAAGAGCTGGTCCAAGCCATAAAAGGGATCTAAAGTGCACACAAGTTAAGGGTTCACACACATTCATAAACTTCAATCCTATTACCTAGAAAACATTAACAGCAGAAAAAAGCTGCAAGCCTAAATTTGTGTCAGGATATTGAAGGAAGTCCTTTATCAAATTTCATAGAACTGCTTGCCAGTATATCAAGATCAGCTGAAACTATAAGAACCCTTTGAGTTGTTAATACTCCTGCTACATAGCCCCTAGGGGTTTCTTGCCAGTGCACCTATAGAAATTAAAAATACAAAGTTTTTCAGCCAATAGATTCAAAATATCTGCAAATTCACCCTCAAGGGCATAACCGAGTATACATAAACAATATCCAAAAAATGGAAAGTACAATGTCATAATGGTCATTGTTTAGAAAATTGAGTTTTAGTACTAATTAACCTTGCATCATACTGCTTCAAGACAGCATGACTATACTCAACTCAATTCAACTTAACTAAGCCTTTATCCCAATGTTCTCATTACAGACTTTATCTAATCTAGTATGGCCACTCATCCACCTTAACATTGTCATCTGCGCAACTCTTATCTTAGACACATACGACTCCTACAGTGTCCAACACTTACTACCATATAACATGGTCGGCCATATGGCTGTACGGTAAAGATAGCATGACTATACATATGTTTTTTTTACGACATTGGCTGTAGTATTTTAACAAATCCAGAACTATAATCTGTGGTTCTGCATCACATAGGACCCATTCAGCCACAAAGTTGAAGACTCACAAGGAAGCATACCGATACCCATTTTGTCTTGTTGAAGGATGGAGATAAGAAACTGTTTCTCAATGAAGGTTCCCACATTCTCTTTTCATTTTCCTTAAGTTTTTTGAAAAAATTTCTAATAATTTGCATAGAAAGTTAATTTATTTACCTGGAGTACAATCTCATTCATTTTTAACTTGATTGACTTTTTTCCTTCAGTTTTAGTTGGTATGTAATGACCATCTGAAGTTGAAAGGCGATATCCCTGAACCAACTTTGCAAAACCAATCTGATTCCCATTAATAGCAAACATCAAAGTTGACTCTGCAACCACAAGAGTCTCCAATCAGCATAATTTTAACATCAATGGATGCAATATTACAGATGATGAACTTTATTTTAACAAGCACCTAATGGAGTGGAAAAGATACGATCAACTTCACTTTCAAACATAAACTGCATGGGACCCCGAAGAGAACCAGCATTTGTTTCCACCGACTGATTTTCTTCAAGTAATAAATTTTTTTCACCAGCTTCTTTTGAAGCTCCTCCAGGCAGAATATACAGAGCCAGCCCAGTCTTGTCTTCATCAAGAATTGCAAACTGATTTTCATTGGGACCAATGAATACTGCATCTCGACCTGGAAAAATCAACGGGCGGTAAAATAATAATTGGTCGGGTTCACATCCCCTTACATGGACATAATAGTGGGTATTATCACTATAACAAATATATATATATATATATATATATATATATATATATATATATTAACAAGCAGAACAACCTTTAACTGTGTTTCCTTTACTGTTGGCTGGCTGAGAATCAGTATTTTCCCAATAAAGGACCACTTCATTTGTAGAACCACTGAATTCATAAACGACAAGAAATAGATGCTGCTTTTTACTGTGAACAATGAGCTTTGGATGAAATTCAACATTTCCAGGAATCTGAAAGCAAGACTCAAAGTTTATGAGCTCAGAACACAGAAATGGTCTTGCTATATATATATATATATATATATATATATAAATAGTATCAATACAGAATTTCACTGCAAAATTAATCACATAAGTGTACTGCCTTTCTTTATTGGAAAGAAGAAAAAAATATCATTATCAGTATTACCGAAGTATAAAGTTTCTTGTAAATATTATCCACTCCAGAGCAGAGATTATATCCCATGAGGTTCATTCCATCAACATAGAAAGCCCTAACAGGATAATGAAGCACTCGGTTCTCTTTGTTAAAGAAATTTAGCTCCAAATGAAAAGGCTGCCAATGAAAACAACATTGTCAGATGCAAACTTAGCCTAAGGCAAAATCAAGATCAACATAAATAGTTGGTTTAGTTACCAGGCAAGCAGGAATATCCTTCAGATGATGCTTGGTATCCGAAATAGTGATGAGAGGCAGCCGAGATATTGGAGCATTTTTGGCATGGCCTTCCATAAAATGCTGTGAAAATTAAACAAATTTTGCAATTTAATAATCAATCAATTCGAGAAATATATGCAGAACTTTACAGCAAAAAAAAGGGAGATTCCAAAACGTGCATATTGGTCATGCAATAAACATAAGTACATAACAGATAGATAATACAAACTGATATAATTAAGCACAAAAGTTATAGTTTAATCACATAAAGGAAATGCTTGACTGTTTAACTCAAAATAAATTACTTGTAAGTTCAATTCAACAAATTAGGTTATTCAAACGATATCATACAACCATAAACCTCATTACATGATTCAGAGTAATTTAGGCATTCTCTTCCTCTATGATTGATTTACTTGGTTCCAACATTCCAGCATCCAATCTATCAATCACACTGAAATTGATATGCCTCTATTGTTCAACTCTGTCTAAATCAAACACATTTATCCATAACTGTATCACTGACTCAAAAAAAGGCTTATCTGTTTTTTAAAGACATAGTATTTCTTTAATTGATCAATTCACAGAATTCAAAAGAGAAGATGTGATTCTTGATCTCTCATACAAAGAACTGAAACAAGAGCATACATATGCAAGTTAAATTCTGCTAGTTGGTGCTATCATCAACCTGAATTTACTAATGGTTCTTTCTTTAATGCATGATGTTAATTATCCCTTTCAGAACTGCAGCTCAAACTGTACTGAACTATATCAAGTTATATGTCTAGGTTTTAACTTAAAATTGGAGATGGTCCAAAAAGTCAATGCAAATCACGTTTATGTACAATTTTGGTTTGAACTTTTTAGCAGTTCACACCCATCTCAATCCAGCATGATGATTACCATGTAATGCCTTCGAAGTATTGTTCATTCAGTCATCCTGTACTAGTGTCAAGAATTAAGACTGTTTATGTTTTAACCTGCCTCTTTGATCAGACTTCTAGGATTCCAAAGGGGAACAAATCGTCAACTTAGTAAAACGAAGACAACTAGTGAAATCAAGAGAAGTTCAAGAAGACACTTGTTTGGAGATTTATATGCAAATTCGATTAGATGCATCATACACAAGGGATAGGAAATCAACCTGCTACCAATTCCAAAATTCTAAGGAGGAAAACTTTTTGCAGAAGCTCATAAATAGACCTAGTCATGATCCGGGTTGCGCCCAGAACTGGAACTGACCAAGTCAAACCCGGAACTAGAACTGGTCAACGGTTCACGGGCTCTAAACAGAATGGAACTGCCTTGGAGGGGAGGCTGGTCCCAGTCTCTCCCTCCCTCCTTTGAACCTTGAACCAGACTGGACCAGAGCTGGCAGTCCAGTCTGATTGGCCAGCCAATTACTTTAAAAAATTTAAAAAAAAAATCCAAAATTATTTCAACAGTTTGATTGCCTTAACTTGGATTGAACCAAAATCGAGACTGGAACCACCCTTGAAACAGAATTGTGAGGAACTGGCCCACTTGGTCCAGTTCAGGTTCGGTTGGGCCACAAATTGGAACCACTGGTTCTGACCCAAAACTGGCTTGTGGCCAGGCCTACTCATTAGTCATAACTAATGATGCTAGCAATATATATGCACCAGAAGTATATAAAAGTATAGAGAAAGATGAGTTATTGCCAGTTAGAAGAGTTCTCCCAATAAATAATGTGTTAAATTGAAAGCTAGGACAACTCATGACTCAAAAAGTATAACTTCTAGAATTGAGCTGTAGAACCTCACGAAGGTTACTAAAAATGAACAAACATAGACAAACAAGTCAACCAGAAAAGAGAGAGTAGTTGATGGAAGGCAAAATAGAGTTGGCAAAAAAATTTGGATTTTTTAGGTTCTACTGAAACTTTATATATCTTGCAATCATGTAAATAGCTCAAAGAATTTTAGATTGTAGTAACTGTAACACATCATGTTCACAATGCAGCTACAATCAGGTTTCAACGTATTGTCAGAATTATTTACCAAACAGCTATGACTTGTTATCCGGTTTGAAGCCTAACATATGCTTGTAATAATCCCTGAATTACAAGGAATACAAAAAACAAAAATCCAGGAGGAAAAAAAACATGAAACCTAATCCTAACTGTTACATAACAGCCTGCCAACCAAGTGAAACAGAGGAATACGGAGAGAAAGAGAGAGAAATAGATGAGAAAACAGATAGATTGGATGAGAAAAGAAATAGATTGGATGAGAAGAGAAAAGAATATTCAAAGATGAAAGAAAAGTATTCTTTTTTATTGATTCTTAGAATAACCTATTCTAATACAGATATACTCTATTTATACACTCCTAACTACTGTAACTGCTTTGACTTTCTCCTAAAAAGCTGTGACATCTTTACAACTACTCAACTACCACACACCACCCTCACTATTTTACCCCTTCCACATACAATTACAAACCTTATTCTCCTTACTAGCATTCATTACATTCCCTACTCCTTGAAATCATTCTCATCCTCAAGAATGAATAAGGGAGGGTGAAACACTGAAATTATTGATTGTTCGCAATAAACCAGCACCAAAATGTCAATCCGTTTCCTTCGTCATAGTAATCTTTCTTTCTTTGTCTTCTCCATCTTTCAAATACATCTTGTTTAAGAATTACAGATGCAATGTTCTTCAAAATTAATTTCTTCTTCTTCAGCCTTCTTGATACTTCCCATTTATCCTCTATGGACATTAGGAACTCATAATAGTAAAACTCACGATCATGGTTCTCTTGAATTAGTAAACTCCATCCATTCCCATTGCTCCCAGAAATTTCAGATTTTTGCACTCTAGATTGTGCAGCTTCCAACACTTCTTCCATTCTGAACTGAGGCAAAATCATCCTTTGTGTCATTGAGCAAAGGAATTCCACTTCATATTCATCTCCTATTCTTCCCATTGAATAGTCTAGTTGCCTCATATGCACTTTACTAGAGGCTTCAGTAATGTTATCATTCTCAAAACCCTGAGTATTCTCATCATTTGCACCATTAACATCATTCTCAAAACTCTGCTGAATTAAATCTTCAAGAATTTGAAATTTTTGCTCCTCCTTTTGAATCGACTTCTTCACATCTCCATCCCCATGAATCTTATCATCAAGAAGGACAATCTCCTTCTTAGCACCACTCTCCTTGGTCTTTACCAATTCCCTGTCATCAACACAATAAACTTCAGTTCCATGATTGTTGTCTTCTATATCTTCATTATTCTCTTCCCCAAAAACCTCACTTATACTAGACATATGAGGAAGAAAATCCTGCTCTAGATGTTGTAATGTTTTCCCTCCTTGTGCAAGACACAATTCCAATGCATCTTCATTTGTAAAGGCTGCAACATTTTCTGTTTTCTTTCCATTTTCTGTAAAACCCCCTGGAATTTGGGATCTCAGCTTCAAATCTTGAAATTGACTTTTGGATTGTGCCTCTCGAAACAATTTATCCCTCCTTTCTATTTGCTCTTCTAACAACTTATCTAATTTTTTCCATTTTTGATACAGCAGCTCCTCTAAGCGTTCTATTACTCTTCTTTCAAAAATTTCTAGCATTCCCTTAAGATCCTTTTGTCGCAAGATTGTATTTTACTTCCAAGAAAATTTGAGAAAGAACATCTTTACAACTACTTCCAAGGTTTGAAAAGCTGTAACATCTTTATAACTACTCCACTACCACACACCACCCTCACTATTTTACTCCTTCCACATACAATTACAAACCTTACTCTCCTTACTAGTATTCATTACACTAATCTTCAAAGCTCACCTATAACCTTTGCTTGAAATTCAGTCATCTGTCTTTTACAAGCCATAAAGGATCTTTAACTTACATTGCTTTAGTATCAAAGCTCAAACTAAAGACCCTGTTATGGAAAGTCAATCACTATGTTATGGAAAGTCCATCACTATATTATTTCTCTGTCTATTCTGTATTCTGTATTCCTATTTAGGATTTCTTATTTAGGATTTCTTCCTAATTAGTAGAACACAATTATAGGAATCAATTGTATATATATACCCATGTACAGATTAATTGAAATCAATGAGAATTATTTCTTTCTACATGGTATCAGAGCAGGTCATCAATCTAGGGTGACTATTTGTTCTCACTACCCAGCTCAGGGCCGTTCCCTCATTCCACCACTGTGTGCTGTTGCCTGATCCAGTATACCATTAAAGGGCTTCTGAGGTTTGGCTCTCAGATCCTATTTCGGTATTTGCTTGATTTGTGATTTTGGGTTATTTTGCTGATATAAGCACTTTGGATTAGCGCTTCGGTTAGTTTTCTTTGTCTCAATAAATGGCAGACAATAAGAATGTTATTTCTGATGTGATTCCGATGATGACTAAGATCACGGAACACAAACTTAATGGTTCGAATTACCTGGAGTGGAGTAAGACTGTTAGGGTCTATTTGCGTAGCATTGATAAGGATGATCACCTTACTAACGATCCACCCACTGATGATACACGACAAACTTGGCTAAGGGAGGATGCTCGGTCATTTTTGCAGCTTCGGAACTCGATTCATAGTGAGGTAATTAGTTTAATTAATCACTGTGAATTTGTTAAGGAATTGATGGATTACTTAGATTTTCTGTATTCTGGTAAAGGGAATATCTCCCGTATTTATGATGTTTGTAAGGCATTCTACCGTGCTGAGAAAGAGGATAAGTCTCTCACGGCTTATTTTATGGATTTTAAACGGGTATATGAGGAACTTAATGTATTGTTGCCTTTTAGTACTGATGTGAAAGTTCAGCATGCCCAACGGGAGCAACTGGTCATTATGAGTTTTCTTGCGTGCCTTCCTTCAGAGTATGAGATCGCTAAATCTCGATTCTCTCCGCTCAAATTTCCTCTTTGCATGAAACGTTCACACGGTCCTTCAGATGCAGA
Source organism: Hevea brasiliensis (assembly GCF_030052815.1). Lineage (NCBI taxonomy): Eukaryota > Viridiplantae > Streptophyta > Magnoliopsida > Malpighiales > Euphorbiaceae > Hevea > Hevea brasiliensis. Next base: position 95,818,709 of record NC_079502.1, read on the forward strand.
GTACTCAATCTTCACACCGCCAAGAGTGCTCTTATTAGCCGTAATCCAAATGGACAACGTGGTAATAGAAGAGGAAGTAGAGGAGGAATTACAGCAATGTAAGTAATCAGCGTAATGGAGAGGCTAGTTCTAATCAGGACTCAAGATGAGTCATTTGTTATTATTGCCATGAGCCTGGCCATACAAAATATAATTGTCCGCAACTTCAAAGGAAAAATCAGCGATCACAGATGGCAAATATGGCAGCAGAGAATTCTCTGATCTTCCTCTGAGAAAACTATTTTGGTATCTCAGAGAGGATTTTGCACAATTTTCCCAAAGATCGTGCATCTCTAAAGCCTACCGGTTCCTCACATCGCGATCACGAGTCAGGTAAATCCACTACATGCCTTGTGTCTTCTTCATCCAAATGGGTTATTGATTCTGGTGTGACAGATCACATGATAGGTAATTCTAGTCTTCTATCTGCTTTTCAGTCTAATCTCACTTCCTCTACTGTTACTTTAGCTGATGGTTCTACTTCTTGTGTCATGGGTTCTGGAACTGCGAACCTGACTTCATCAATTTCTTTGTCTTCTGTTTTGTGTCTACCAAAATTCTCTTTTAATCTACTTTCTGTTAGTAAACTTACTCATACCTTAAATTGTTCTGTTTCATTTTTTCCTGACCAGTGTTTGTTTCAGGATCTTACGACGAAGCAGATTATTGGTAGAGGACGCGAGTCAGGTGATCTTTACATTCTGGAAAATCATGTATCGCGGTCGCTTGTTTGCTCCAGTACCTTAACACCTCTTGAAGCTCATTGTAGATTGGGTCATCATTCTTTGTCTACCATGAAGAAGCTGTGTCCTCAATTTCAGTCTTTATCAGTACTAGAATGTGAGTCGTGTCAGTTTGCAAAACATCATCGTTTGCCTTCTGTGTCTAGAGTCAATAAACGGGCTTCATCCCCTTTTAAGTTAGTTCATTCTGATGTTTGGGGTCCTTGTTCTGTTACATCTAAAACTGGATTTCGTTATTTTGTTACTTTTGTTGATGATTACTCTCGTGTTACCTAGTTATATTTAATGAAGAATCGTTCTGAGTTGTTTTCTATCTTTTGTGCCTTTTGTAATGAAATCAAAACTCAATTTAATATTTCTGTGCGCATATTAAGAAGTGACAATGCCAAAGAATACTTTTCAGCACAATTTCAGCCTTATATGACACAAAATGACATTCTTCATCAGTCTTCCTGTGTGGATACCCCATCCCAAAATGGCGTGGCTGAAAGAAAAAATAGTCATCTTCTTGAGGTAACTTGTGCTCTTCTTTTTCAGATGAAAGTACCTAAACACTTTTGGGCGGATGCAGTTTCTACGGCATGTTTTTTGATCAATCGTATGCCGTCTTCTGTCCTTAATAGGGATATTCCTTATACTACTTTGTTTCCTACAAAATCTTTGTTCCCTATTGAACCCCGTATTTTTGGTTGTACCTGTTTTGTGCGTGATGTTCATCCACAGGTTACTAAATTGGATCCAAAATCTCTCAAATATGTCTTCCTTGGATACTCCCGGCTCCAAAAAGGGTACCGTTGTTTCTCTCCTACTCTTAATCGTTATCTTGTTTCTGCAGATGTCACATTTTTTTAGTCCATTCCATTTTTTCCTCCATCATCTGTGTATGAGAGTCAGGGGGAGGAGGATGATCTCTTAATATATACTGTTCAACCAATGTCTAGTCCTCTCCCACAGCCTGTTCCTTCTGTCTCTAGACCTACTCGACCTCCCGTTGTTCATGTTTATTCCAGGAGATTGGAGATTCCTGACTCAGATCCTCCACCAGCTACTTCGTTGGGAGATCCTGTACTCATGTTTGATCATGATTCTGATCTAGACTTACCCATTGCTCTTCGTAAAGGTAAACGTTCATGTACTTACCCTATCTCTTCTTTTGTTTCTTATAATCAATTGTCTTCTTGTTCTCGGTGTTTTGTTACTTCTTTAGACTCTGTTCCTATCCCTAATACTATTAATGAGGCACTGTCTCATCCTGGCTGGTGTGATGCTATGAAAGAGGAAATGGAGGCTTTAGATGCTAATGGTACATGGGAACTATTGCCTTTACCCACTGGTAAGAAAGCTATTGGTTGCAAATGGGTATTTACAGTAAAGGTAAATCCTGATGGTTCTATGGCTAGGTTAAAAGCACGCCTTGTCGCAAAAGGATATGCTCAGACATATGGGGTTGATTACTCTGATACTTTTTCTCCTGTAGCTAAACTTACTTCTATTCGCTTGTTTATCTCTTTAGCAGCTACATATGATTGGCCCCTGCATCAATTGGATATCAAGAATGCTTTCCTTCATGGTGATCTTCAGGAGGAGGTGTATATGGAGCAACCACCTGGATTTGTTGCTCAGGGGGAGTTGGGTAAAGTTTGTAGGCTTCGGAAGTCTCTTTATGGCTTGAAACAAAGTCCTAGGGCATGGTTTGGGAGATTCAGTGAAGCAGTACAAGAATTTGGTATGCAAAAGAGTAAGTGTGATCACTCAGTATTTTATAGGCAATCTGAGGCTGGTCTAATTCTCTTGGTAGTCTATGTGGATGACGTTGTCATCACTGGGAGTGACTCTGCAGGTATTTCATCTCTTAAAACCTTCCTCCAAACTCAGTTTCAGACCAAAGACTTAGGATTGTTAAAGTATTTCTTGGGTATCGAAGTTATAAGAAGTAAGAAGGGTATTTTCTTGTCTCAAAGAAAATATGTCCTCAATCTATTGACAGAGACAGGAAAATTAGGTGCCAAGCCTTGTAGCGCACCAATGACTCCAACTTTACAACTGTTAACAGGGGATAGTGAGTTGTTTGAAGATCCAGATAGATACAGGAGATTGGTAGGAAAATTGAACTACCTTACAGTCACTCGTCCTGACATTGCTTATGCCGTTAGTGTGGTAAGTCAGTTTATGTCTTCCCCAACTGTTGCTCATTGGAAAGCCTTGGAACAAATCTTGTGTTATCTGAAAGGCACTCCAGGAAGAGGTTTGCTATATGGTAATCATGAGCATTTGAATGTTGAATGTTTTTCAGATGCCGACTGGGCTGGATCTAAGGTTGACAGGAGGTCAACTACTGGATATTGCGTTTTTATTGGAGAAAATTTGGTGTCTTGGAGAAGCAAGAAGCAGAGTGTAGTTTCTCGATCTAGTGCTGAATCCGAATACAGAGCCATGGCACAATCAGTATGTGAGGTAATGTGGATAATTCAATTACTAGATGAGACAGGTTTTAAGACCTCCCTGCCTGCAAAATTGTGGTGTGATAATCAAGCTGCTCTTCATATTGCTTCTAATCCGGTGTTTCATGAGCGGACCAAATATATTGAGATTGATTGTCACTTTATTCGTGAAAAGATTCAACAACAGATCATCTCAACAGGACATATCAAAACTGGAGAGCAGTTAGGAGATATTTTCACAAAAGCTCTGAATGGAGCTAGGATTGACTACATTTGTAACAAGTTGGGCATGATTAACATCTATGCTCCAACTTTAGGGGGAGTGTTATGGAAAGTCAATCACTATGTTATGGAAAGTCAATCACTATATTATTTCTCTGTATATTCTGTATTCTGTATTCCTATTTAGGATTTCTTATTTAGGATTTCTTCCTAATTAGTAGAACACAATTATAGGAATCAATTGTATATATATACCCATGTACAGATTAATTGAAATCAATGAGAATTATTTCTTTCTACAGACCCAAACCACCAAAGTTTGCCCCATGCACAAATCAGAACTGATTGACAAGGTCAATGGAGAGAATAACAATCCAACCTAAATTATTCTTATCAGCATCAAGATGGATAGATTGATAGATCCAAGGTTGGCTTCACTTTACTATGTCTCAAGATGGGAGGACAAGGTTTAAACTAATAGATACAAAAAATATATATAAATACAAATATATAACTGCTAATCAGTTCATAGGTTATGAAAATAAATCAATCATCTGCTTACTTCTAACATAAATGAAAAATAAAGCACAGAAAAATTCACCATATTAAGGTTGACCTGGGTTATATTCAACAATTATGCCATACAAAATTTTGTTTTCTTAGTTAACAAAATTATATTATGGGAAGTACGAAAAGGTGATACCATATTCTGACTGTAAATGCCTAATTTTGGGAGCAACAAAATATGTTATTCTTTCTCTATCCTTTTTTCCCATGGTTTCAGGTTCAGCATTTAGCATTGGCCACATTCCAGTAACATAAAAAGTATGAAGAACCTACACGATAAGAATATCAGTATAATATGAAAGCAACATACACTGTAAAGGAATGCCTTCCTTGCTATGTCTGAAATTGTAAGTTGACTTTGGCCACTGAAAGGACAATAATTTCCATAAAAATGCATGAGATAGGAAAAAAAAATAAGGATGAGATACTAGCCCAATTACAAATGTAAAATACTTATCATGCAAGGCCATTGCACAATTGCGAGCTCCAAAGGAGCTGTTAAAATTCCAACACTCAAACAAATTGTCACTCTCAAGTCACATTAATCACACAACTACTCTTAACGCGTGGAAGGTCCCTCCTCTGCCTCTCCTACCCCTAAGGTCAAAAAGTGCAAAGTCCGATTACTCTTGACAACAACATGATGCAACCTACCCTTTGTTGGTCCAAACTAGTAGCTTTGCTGGTAATTATTCAAAACTCACCCCTTCAGATGATGCTCTTGTAGTTGTGCTTGAAGTTGATGGTCAGCCAAAATTCCTGACGAACCCAAGGCTGATAGCTTTTCCTTCAAAACAGAAGCTGAAAATCACATCTATCGTTAGCATGCACAGAATTTAGCAATGCACAACACCACAGTATTCATGAACCAAAAAAATAATGGAGCCAATATATGATCAAAAGGTTATAAAAAGAACCCACTGTTTGTTATAACAGGAGAGGAGTGCAAACTATGGTACAACTAATGAAGCACACAAACACAAAAGACCACTGGTAATATCAGATAAACAAATATCCCATAAACAGATTAGAGAATAAAGAAACAAAAAGTCCAGTCATATTCAAATTTATATAATTGTTCACCTGAAGATCCCCTGGCACTTTGCAGAACTGCAAAGAGCTGTTTCCTTCCTTCCCTTGTGTATGCAGCCCTATTTTTCAAATTGTCGCCACTAGTCATATTCTGTCACAGGGGAAAAAGGAAAAGCCACTTTACTTCTTTTGACTTTAAACAACCAATGCAGTTCTAAACAATAAAAAATTGTGCTCTTAACTGCAAACAGCAGAGCTGCTAAATTCAATTTTGAGTGAACTTCTAAGGATCTAATACGTGGTAAAGGATAAACTGCTTCTCCACCCTGCTGAGATAAAATTCGAGGGATGTCAATTGCTTCAATCCCTGCATGACAAAATACAGAAACAGAGTGGTTTTCATTAGCATTATATGACAAGAAGCATGACAAAATACAATTAAGAAACATCAAACAAAATTCATTTTAAGGTCTGCAACTCTTGGTTGTCTTTTTTGTCCTCCTAATATTGGCAGTCCACAACTCTTCAGTAGTTCTTCCAAGTCCCTGAAACACTTGAGAGTTTGCTTGGCTCTTTTACAGTCAGGGGTATTTTGGAAAATTCAGCTTTGTTGGAATACGGAATAAGCTGGGCTGTAATGTCTTGGGTCTTATTTTGACATTCTCAATTAAATAAGATCTTTATTTACAATGTAATAAAAATTTCACATTTAATCTTCTTAGTTTGGAGGCCAATTCTATGTTTGATAAGAAATACTAGAAATCTCAACACATTTCCATGTCTTTCAATCATCAGATGATCAACTCAACTCAACTCAACTCAACTCAACTAAGCCTTTATCCAAAAATTTGAGGTCGGCTATATGGATTCGCTTTCTCCACTCTAAACGATTTTGGGTTAAATCCTCAGAAATGTGTAATGCTTCTAGGTCATGTTGTACTACTCTCCTCCAAGTCAATTTAGGTCTACCCCTTTTTTTCTTTCTATCCTCAAACCTAATGTGCTCTACTTGTCTAACTGGAGCCTCCGTATTTCTACGCTTCACATGACCAAACCACCTCAATCTCCCTTCTCTCAACCATTTAAAGTAAATGTGCTTCTTTTGGGTTGAATACTTGTATATAATGTTGATGGGACTTAAATGCGACTGATGCCTATGAAATTCCAGGTGTGAAGCCTAAAATCTTTTATTTTCCATGATTTCACAAACAATTCAGATAAATTCAGGTTTTTTTATGGTCCATCAAGTCCTACCAATCTATCATCGATATCTTAACTTACTTCCTCAGAATTAATCTTTAAAAACCCTGAAAAGTTACTATTCAGTACCATCCACATTGCAGACTGACTCATCAAAAAAGCCCAAAAACTTTTATCATCGTGCAAGCCCCAGTTATGCACAAAATTTTCTGCCCTTCTAGCTTTCAAAACAATCTAAAACAAGTACTATTTTGATCCCTAATTATCCCATTTTGCAACCCAAATTATCCACCATTTTTATTCCTTTCTAGCTTTCAGATAAACCTACAACAACCACAACACCTTAATTTGCTTGCTGTCCTAAGTCATCAGAGTATATATTCTTTTGCTGCAAAGCAGAAATACTTAATAACAAGGAAAAGGAAATAAAGAGCTAACCAGCAGATTCAAAAAAATTTGCTTGCATTGGAGGTCTATTAGGATTAAGTATCACGCGTGTTTTCCACACTTGAAGAGTTCCATCCTTGGAAACTGTGACAAGTAACCGCAAAGTTGAGAGCCAAGAAATTGATGTGATTGGTTGAGAACCCACTTGTGTACTGCATTGTAATAGAACATATTATTAGCGTCGAAAGAAAAAATTCAATGGTAACAACTAACAACTACAATTATGACAAAAAAAATGATGAAAAGAAAGACCGAGAAACAGAAGCAAAAGAGCCAGATGCTTTTTCAGCAAGTCATGAGGTATTTTTCCAGTAATGATTTTCTGCTTTGATAAAATAGTTAGTTTTTTTTTTTTTTTCTAGTTAGATTGCCAGGTCTATAAAGAGCTTACCAAATTACTAGTTCTCCAAAAATTTCATTAAAAGATAAAGAAAATATGAAATGATAAATTCATGTATAGAAGAGCATGTGTGTGTGTGTGTGTGTGTGTGTGTGTGTGGAGTTTTATTACTTTTTTTAGGGGCTTGGGGTCAAAGACTTTCATTTGTTATTAGCTTAGCCCTCCAAAGAATTGTATATTCACCAATATTTACAAAGTTGTAAGGCAGCAGTATAATAACTAATAATAACTAATAAATTGGCATAGTACCAATTTCCCCCTTCATCAAAGGAGGCATCTCAAGTCCCTCCTCTTTCTTATTTAGATAGACGAAAATTTGTCTCTCCTCTCTCTTTTCATTCTACCAACATAAAGAAAACAACTGATTTGAAAACAAGACAAGAAAATATAAAAACAATCAAAATTCATTGAAATAACATGTTAACATGAAATGAAGAACACTATAACTGCAAAAAACTTACATCCCAATCATATTAGGTCTCTCAATTGAGACATCCCACGCCAGAAGTGTACCACGTCTATCACCAACAAAAATCCATTCTAATGTCGGATGAAACGCAAATGCACCAGCACCAATAAGCTTAATTGTATTATCAACTGCGATGCAATCCAAATAAAGAAAATTTTGACATTGTTTACTTTGAAAAAGGAATTTTCAAAAATAAAGAAATAAATAAATACTATAAACATCTCACGTTGTAGCGTGTATGCAACAGCATAAGTATGAATGTTGTAAGCTCGAATCAAACCATCTGCATAAGCCACATACTGGAGGAAATAATACAAAATTAAACCAAATGATCACTAAAAATATTCATGAAAATAAAAGGAAGAAAGCTTGGGCAACAGGTTTGGTAGTCAAGATTCACAATGTTAATGGAACATATCAGAGTGAAGTCTCAATCCAATCTGATCTGATAAGTCAGAATTGATAAGAGGTGTTTTATCAATCTGTTTACTCTCTGGTATTGATTACTCAAATATGAATACAAAATCATAATTAGTATCCAACCCTCATTCCTATTGAAAATATTCAAATGCAGGACCATCATCAACTTTAACCCCTCGCAATGGAGCCTTATATCCACACTGAATTTAATTATTATGCAGATCTGTACAAGATATGTTCAAAATTCACAAACACAATAATACAAATTTGGAGGCATGGATTCCAAGGACATACCTAAAACAAGTTATGGTTGCAGGTTTATGAAAAGTGTCTTAAATTTACAAAACTCTAATTATTTTGCACTACATTCCATGTCTCAAAGGAGCATGCAATCAAGTGCTATACATGGCTATTGTTATCACTTCTTCTTAAAGCATGTCATCTCCACTCCGTTCACCTTACCCTCAGTTTGGATGAGTGGAAAAGGGGGTGGAAAGAAGTGAAATAGCCACTTCCCCCTGTTAAACACAGAAAAATAACAGGGAAAGGAAAATAACACTAACTTTTCATCTGATCCCATTCTCTCCGAATTGGAGAGAAAATAATAAAAGGTGGATGGAAAGTGTACTGACGAACTGAAATTACAAATATGACCTTGTACATGATGAAGTATTATTCCTTTGTTCTTTGTGCCTCGCGCCGTCTTAGTAGAGTTAACCAAAAGTTGGACTTGTGAAGGATTCTTGCGAGTAAGGATTTTAAAGTAAGTAGAAGTAAGACGGAATATATACATTGAGGGTTTAAATCTCATAGAAAGAATGGAAATGAGGTTTGATTGAATGGAGTTTTGGTGTCAAAATACAACCAATTCAAGTATTTAGGTTCTATTATCCAAAAGAACAAAGTAAGAGATAAAAATGCAACTCATAGAATCAAAACATTATAGATGAAATGGAGAAGTACATTTTCAAAGCCAACATATAAATAATAAATAGAGAAAATTTATATTATTTTTTGACATAAAAATAACAAAATAAAGAAATAATGAATGCAATATAAATTAAATTAATAAAGAAAATTTTAATATATTTTACATAATGCTTCTATGTATGTACGTGTATATATATATCAGCCATAAGCCCTTACCTTTTTACATTAGTTTTAGATGAATTGACGAAACATATACAAGAGAATATTCCTTGGTACATGTTGTTTGCGGATGATATTGTTCTGATAGATGAGACACGAGAAGGAGTCAATAGAAAGCTAGAACATTGGAGAAGTACTCTAGAGTCAAAGGGTTTTAAGTTAAGTAGAACGAAAACAGAATTCATGCATTACAAGTTCAGTGAAGGCCAAACTGGTGATAGAGAAGGAGTTAGTTTGAATGAAGTGGTACTGTCCCAAAGTAATCACTTTAAATATCTAGGCTCAGTCCTTCAAGTAGATGGGGGATTTGAGGAGGATGTTAGTCATAGGATTAAATCCGGATGGTTGAAGTGGAGACGTGCCACAGGAGTTTTATTTGATCGTAAAATTCCCAATAAGTTGAAAGGAAAATTTTACCGTACAGCCATACGACCGGCTATGTTATATGGTAGTGAGTGTTGAGCACTGAAAGAGTCGTATGCGTCTAAGATAAAAGTTGCAGAGATGAGAATGTTAAGGTGGATGGGTGGCCATACTAGACTAGATAAAGTCCGTAATGAGAATATTAGAGAAAAAGTAGGAGTGGTGCCAATTGAAGATAAGTTGAGAAAAGGGAGATTGAGATGGCTTGGTCATGTGAAGCGTAGACATACGGAGGTTCCAGTTAGACAAGTAGAGCACATTAGGTTAGAGGATAGAAAGAAAAAAAGGGGTAGACCTAAATTGACTTAGAGGAGAGTAGTACAACATGACCTAGAAGCATTACACATTTCTGAGGATTTAACCCAAAATCGTTTGGAGTGGAGAAAGAGAATCCATATAGCCTACCCCAAATCTTTGAGATAAACACTTAGTTGAGTTGAGTTGAGTTGAATGGCCTGACCAACAGGCTTAAACCTGGATAGGTTTACCAGTTTGACTACGTACCCAACCAGTTCAATCCGGTTCACACAGAGTTTCTCAAAATAAGGGTTTATGATCAAAATGGACAAGACTAAGGTCCCGTTCCCAATTAAACCGATCCAACTGGCCAATCCGTTTAGGTTTGAAGACATTGGTTATGCGACCATAAGATCTCAGACAAAGTGCAAGGTCAATTCTGCGATCAAGCCACTTACGTTGTATGAGAGCAATGTTGAGCATCTAATGTACAACATATACATAAAATGAGCGTGGCATGAACATGAATGTTAAGACAGATATCTATTAACTCGATATTAGATAATATCAGGAATTATTACATCTGCCAGATAATGCATGTAACATACACTGGGGATAAAATGAGATATGGTCAATTAAGATGGTTTGATTATGTCCAGCATAGAGCATCGAATGTCCCATTATGACAATATAATTAGTGATGGAAGGAGTAAGGAGTAATAAGTGAAAAGGGAAAACCTTAAATAACATTGAGGGAAGTAATATAAAAAAATTTACAATTTTTGGATATTGATGAGGAATTGATTTCAAATAGAGTTGAATAGTGAAAAATGATCCATATAGCTGACCCTAATTAGTATTGAATTAGGGCTTAGTTGTTGTTTTGTTGTTTGTTTCCTTGTGCTCAATGCTTGCAAGTCTTCTCAAAAAATTATTTTTGTCCTTTCAAAGGTAAAAGAACCCATCCATTATTTTTATGTCATTTTCCAATAATTTTTTTTTATGAATGTTTATTAATTATAAAAGAATTTAAATTAAAATTATAAATAAATATTTATTCATTATTAAAGTTTGTTGTGTGATCATTAGTTTAATTATCATAAAGAAAAAGTGTGCAAAGGGTATATATCTAATTCACGATAATATAATAATTACTTTTTAATTCACTTTTCTTTCCAAAACAAGGAAAAGAAAATGTTTATTTTCCTCTTTAACCAAACAAGAGAAGGAATATAACTTCATTTTAAAATTTTCTTCATTATTTTTCCTCCTTATTTTCTTTCCACCTTGTTTATATTTCCAAACATAGTGTTAATTTCTCATCACATCCCTTCATCAGGACTTCCAACAAATGTCAAGAAAAATATTTACTTTTTTTTTTCATGTTTAACAATTTATGAGATTGACATTACATGTCTTAAATAATAATTTCCAATCATTTTTATTCAGCAATGCTTGGGGAACCATACACTTTCATCATTTAATAATGAATATGTCATTTGACTATTTACAAAATTTAGGTAATGACTAATTCTGCAACATAAAAGATTGATATATATTATAGGATCCAAAAATTATAGTCAACAAATATTTCCTGATCCATTGAGTTGCCAAATCATTACTATTAATTTTTTCACTAACAGCTAGGATTAAGATCAATCTTGATCTAGTCTAAATCTAATCCATTCTATAGCCTCACTGAAGATCAGTAGAAGTAATCAAAAGCAATTTATACTTTATACTAAATAAACACAGTACCAGGACAGGAAGGCGCGGATGGCAAGCAAGATTTACTATAGGTTTCTTCAAGTCTGTCTTTATTTTTGTTGGTGCCCTTCCCCCTTCAACAGTTCCAACAACTTCATGCAAAACAGTTCAGAGTTGAAAGGAACCATTAGAAATGATATCATAAATATATTGGGATTTAGCTGGGATTAGGAAGAAAAGCTCTAATGCATATAGGAAATAAACAATATGCAACATAGTGAATGATACAGTTAAAGAAAGATGCAAACCAACCAACCAGTTACACTCATCCTCCTATGGAAACCGAAGAAAACAACAGGCTGGAGAGGAGTCAAAGCAAGATGGACTTCTGCATCAGTAGAAACTTGTTCCATTCTCTTTTCAGGTGAATGCAACACACAAGTTTGCTCAGTGTCAAAATCACAAGACCGAATTGTACAATCCTACAAAATCAAACGCACGCATCACAACAAACAAACAACTTCATCCTTGCATAATTATTCCTTAAGCTAGTTCATAGATGCAAAACAAGTGATATTACATGGAGAAAATTATATAATATCACGGACATCAGGAAAAACAACATCATAAATTCATTATATAATACATGCAGCTAATACAGTTGCAGTTCCTCAAGTTTCTAATAAAACTCAAATGACAAATATCGCCATAACCGAAAGGCGACATTAAAATTAAAAGGAAAAAAAAAAATCAACCTCTAAGATAGCAATGATTGAATGGCCACTAGTAGGGCCATAAGCCATGCGTACAACAGGTGCTCCAATATCAATAGTAGAGAGCTTGCTTCCTGTTAATGCATCAAATTCTGCACAT